>NW_028156156.1:0-98198 GCF_964263955.1 Coregonus lavaretus | reverse complement strand
ATGGTGTGTGTCAGACTCACCCTGTGAGACCCTATGTCCACGCCATAAAAACACCAACCCTTCCCCTGAATTCACATAACTGCTGTGCCATTATGCATTTGGGACTATCTCTCTCCCTACTTCTTCTTTATCCTTTATAGGCTAACCTGGCTCGCCTGCCTTTGTCCTTACAAATACAAAAAGGTCTGACGGTATGTCGTGCGTGTGACCAGGGCTGAAATACTTCTGCAAAGCCAGTTGCCAACGCCGGTGATGTTTTCATGAATTACTTGAGAGAACATTTCTGACTGGCATAGAGCGTGCGAAGGAGGAGTGAGACCGAGGGAGAGAGAGAGAGGAGGGGAGGGGGGGAGGGAAGGAGGGGTTGGGGAGAGAGGGCAAGGGAGAAGAAGAGGACGAGTGAAGAAAGCAACAGAGTGACTGTGTAGTAGAGATTGTTACTGATTTATAAAGCGTTTTATAATGAGTTAATGAGTATGAATGGCGTATGCCGTCCCTCCTTGAACAGTGTGTGTGTGTGTGTGTGTGCGGTCTCCTTCTCTCTTGTTTGCCACATTGCGACCTCCCCCCATGGCGCTAAACAGCCTTCTTTTTCCTGGAACATCTCTCATGAGCCTGTCAGTTATTATTGACATGGGGAAGATAATGAGCTTGGCACCATAGCACTCCCAGTCCCACACACACGCCCACACGAACGCACACACCTGGCACCAGCTAACAAGCTGCTCTAACTCACAAAACACACTGGCTCTGTCGCCATCTCTCTGTTATCATACTGTCTCTGAACATGCCCCCCTTTGTGTGTGTGTGTGTGTGTGTGTGTGTGTGTGTAGACCCTGACTACTGAGACCTAGCCTCAGAACAATGATTAAAACGTTCAAACACGCATATGTTCATATGTGAGATACACACACCTGTGGATTTGTTGACAGGTGCCATGGTTGTTGACATTTGTCTCCCAGTCCTGCGCACGGCTAGAATACGCTTTAGATGCAACAGTGAGAGATCACATACACAGCAGCCACAGGTGTTCAGTTGCTGTTAGGCAGATGCGTAACATGTAGCCTACATTTTAAAGGTCATAATAGTTACAGCAACTTTAGGTTGGTCACTGCACCAAAATCCCCCACCTGGGAACTAGACCCAATAGGAAGCAGTGGTCTGGCTCTAATCTCGGTTAACCCAGAAATGTTAGGACATGGTCTGTTTTTATGACAGAACAGCTATCCAATCCTTCTGTCTCTATCTACTAGCAGAGCGCAGGCAGGGCAGAGGAACAGGGAAGGCCTTCAACCAAGCATATTTGAATGTGCGCACACACACACACACACAGACAGACAGACATATCTTAGCAGGGTGGGGAGGAAACTTGAGGTCTGACCACTGTACACCAGTAACCACTTTAAGAGCCTTCTCGTAATTAGCCCAGTTTGAGAGAGTGTGTGTGTGTCTGTGTGTCTGTGTCTTTTATGCGTCTCTCTGCGTGTGTGTGTGTGTGTGTATGTGTGTGTGTGTGTGTGTGTGTGTGTGTGTGTTTGTTTAAACCATTAGATCCCAAGGTTAGTTATTTTATTTGATTGTATTAAGAGTGAGGTTATGAGGCCAACAGCTTTTGTGTGATTGAAGGTTTCTTGCCGTTTTACTGCTACATTCTCTCAACCTCACGCTAATGGGGATCCATAATAAAATACAAAAACTGAGAATCAGTGTAATTTAGACATCATTTATTTTACATGGGTAATGTACAGGTAACAGCCAAATTAAAGGAAACGCTTGCATAAACTAGTGTATATTGAAAGCAGGTGCTTCCACACAGGTATGGTTAATGAAGCAGTTAACATCCCATCATGCTTAGGGTCATGTATAAGCCATTATTTTGGGTGTTTCAAATGAGCATAGGGGGTTTAAAGTGTGTGTGTGTGTGTGTGTTTGTCAGTCACCAGATCTCAACCTAGTTGAACACTTATGGGAGATTCTAGATTTTCACCTGAGACAGCGTTTTCCACCACCATCAACAAAACACAAAATGATGGAATTTCTCATGGAGGAATGGTGTTGCATCTGTCCAATAGAGTTCCAGACACTTGTAGAATCTATTCCAAGGCGCATTGCATTGAAGCTGTTCTGGCAGCTCGTGGTGGCCCAATGCCCTATTAAGACACTTTATGTTGGCGTTTCCTTTATTTTGGCAGGTACCTGCAAATGTGTGTTTTAACTCGGACAAGACCTAGCCTGGATGCCAGTGTGTTTCTGCTTTCTTATGTCCAACCCAACCATGGCTAGAGCAGCAGAATGGCACACTGGCACCCAGGCTAGGGGAGAGGAGGAATAGAGCAGCCTAACTGATATTTCCCATTGTTCCTGATGTTCCATAACTGACCCAGTTCAGAGAGAGAGAGAGAGAGGGATTGAAGGGGATACACAGAGTTTTAATTTTGTGATCGAACACTTACAGTAGCTTTGGTTGATGTCACTGTTACTGAAAGTACAGGTAACATTGTCGGTTGTCATTAATTGGACTTGCAACAGCAAACGTCCCACTTTAAATCTTGGAAGAATTATTTCTGACGTATTATTTGGAACGCTACTCTTACACAATTTAAGTTAGAAACACCATTCAAACTTTTAAATGTGCATAACAGTTTGGAATAGAGTGCTGTGATACAAGTTTTTGATAACATTTATACTTTTAAACTATTTAACTTTTTGACCTTTTAAAAAACCGCATCAACTTTTTATGGGATTTCTTCAACATACTTAAGGTCCCATTGTGATGTCATGACTTCCAACATTCTATTCACAGTAAACAATGTACGTTTTGACACAATTCAGCTACTTTGACCACTTTCCCAGCAAGTTAAACAAAAACTTATAGCGTATGGAATCTTAGTCTGCTTCTCTGCTATTCAAATTTGAAATCAGAACAGAATTATCTTCTACGAATCAAAAGTGACAGCTGTTAGTATCCGCATCAACTACTTTTCGTCTCAACTTTTACAAACAACTGAAATTTCAACCACTTTCCTAACAACTTAGACAAAACCTTAGTCTATGAAATCTTAGTCTACTTCTCTGCTTTTCAGAACACTATTTCCACTACCACAAAAATACTTTTAAAGAGCTAAAGCAAGTCCCACAATTTTACTTCATATAAAATGACGATCTTGTTTTGGGTATGGAAGTGTAATATGTACACTAGGGCTGGGTAATATGTACATTAGGGCTGGGCGATATGTACATTAGGGCTGGGCGATATGTACATTAGGGCTGGGCGATATGTACATTAGGGCGTTATGTACATTAGGGCTGGGCGATATGTACATTAGGGCTGGGCGATATGGCCAAAATATAATTTGACGGTATAAAAAAAAGAATGGCAGTATGACTGTTGTATTTAACAGTTGTATTTTATGGTATTTTATGTTTTTGAATAATAAAAGTTCTACATTTGCTTAATGAGTAGTGCGTGACCCTAGGGTGGCAATACATACATTCTAAGTGATTTCAATGGGTCTTTCTCCATTCTGATTGTTTTATACTGTTCAGTTCAACCCCCCCAGAAAATCAGCACTTTCATCAATTTCTGCAGTTCCAGCACTCATTTGAGAAAATTTCCACACTTATAGGCGTTATTTTTTACAAAATGTTGCAAATGCGATTTGACTTGTGATTTAGAGCAAAACACTTATATAATAATTAGTGGTTAACAAGATTTAGGCCCAACTTGCTAAGAAAAGTCAAACTAGCTGTTTGTAGATCTAAGTGGAGACGAATTGTAAGTACCTGGCGCCGACGAGGATGGCGACCTCGCGACTAGCTCTTAGGAAACTTTGTGGTATTTTGTTTCTTTATGTATTATTTTTTACATTATTAACTCAGAAGTGTTTTTCATTGACTATAGCTCAGCATTCAACACCATAGTGCCCTCCAAGCTCATCATTAAGCTCGAGGCCCTGGGTCTGAACCCCGCCCTGTGCAACTGGGTCCTGGACTTCCTGACGGGCCACCCCCAGGTGGTGAAGGTAGGAAACAACATCTCCAATTCGCTGATCCTCAACACTGGGGCCCCACAAGGGTGCGTGGTCAGCCCCCTCCTGTACTCCCTGTTCACCCATAACTGCGTGGCCAAGCACGCCTCCAACTCAATCATCAAGTTTGCAGACGACACAACAGTAGTAGGCTTGATTACCAACAATGACGAGACTGCCTACACGGAGGAGGTGAGGGCTCTGGGAGTGTGGTGCCAGGAAAATAACCTCTCACTCAACGTCAACAAAAATTAGGAGATGATCGTGGACTTCAGGAAACAGCAGATGGTGCACCCCCCTATCCACATCGACGGGACCGCAGTGGAGAAGGTGGAAAGCTTCAAGTTCCTTGGCGTACACATCACTGACAAACTGAAATGGTCCACCCACGCAGACAGTGTGGTGAAGAAGGCGCAACAGAGCCTCTTCAACCTCAGGAGGCTGAAGAAATTTGGCTTGGCACCTAAAACCCTCACAAACTTTTACAGATGCACAATTGAGAGCATCCTGTTGGGCTGTATCACCGCCTGGTACGGCAACTGCACCGCTCGCAACCGCAGGGCTCTCCAGAGGGTGGTGCGGTCTGTCGAACGCATTACCGGGGGCAAACTACCCGCCCTCCAAGACACCTACAGCACCTGATGTCACAGGAAGGCCAAAAATATCATCAAGGACATCAACCACCCGAGCCACTGCCTGTTCACCCCGCTATCATCCAGAAGGTGAGGTCAGTACAGGTGCATCAAAGCTGGGACCGAGAGAATGAAAAACAGCTTCTATCTCATGGCCATCAGACTGTTAAATAGCCACCACTAGCACATTAGAGGCTGCTGCTGCCTATTGAAATCACTGGCCACTTTAAGAAATGGAACACTAGTCACTTTAATAATGTTTACATATCTTGCATTACTCATCTCATACAGTGGGGAGAAAAAGTATTTAGTCAGCCACCAATTGTGCAAGTTCTCCCACTTAAAAAAATGAGAGAGGCCTGTAATTTTCATCATAGGTACACGTCAACTATGACAGACAAATTGAGGAAAAGAAATCCAGAAAATCACATTGTAGGATTTTTTATGAATTTATTTGCAAATTATGGTGGAAAATAAGTATTTGGTCACCTACAAACAAGCAAGATTTCTGGCTCTCACAGACCTGTAACTTCTTCTCTAAGAGGCTCCTCTGTCCTCCACTCATTACCTGTATTAATGGCACCTGTTTGAACTTGTTATCAGTATAAAAGACACCTGTCCACAACCTCAAACAGTCACACTCCAAACTCCACTATGGCCAAGACCAAAGAGCTGTCAAAGGACACCAGAAACAAAATTGTAGACCTGCACCAGGCTGGGAAGACTGAATCTGCAATAGGTAAGCAGCTTGGTTTGAAGAAATCAACTGTGGGAGCAATTATTAGGAAATAGAAGACATACAAGACCACTGATAATCTCCCTCGATCTGGGGCTCCACGCAAGATCTCACCCCGTGGGGTCAAAATGATCACAAGAACGGTGAGCAAAAATCCCAGAACCACACGGGGGGACCTAGTGAATGACCTGCAGAGAGCTGGGACCAAAGTAACAAAGCCTACCATCAGTAACACACTACGCCGCCAGGGACTCAAATCCTGCAGTGAAGACGTGTCCCCCTGCTTAAGCCAGTACATGTCCAGGCCCGTCTGAAGTTTGCTAGAGTGCATTTGGATGATCCAGAAGAGGATTGGGAGAATGTCATTTGGTCAGATGAAACCAAAATATTACTTTTTGGTAAAAACTCAACTCGTCGTGTTTGGAGGACAAAGAATGCTGAGTTGCATCCAAAGAACACCATACCTACTGTGAAGCATGGGGGTGGAAACATCATGCTTTGGGGCTGTTTTTCTGCAAAGGGACCAGGACGACTGAGCCGTGTAAAGGAAAGAATGAATGGGGCCATGTATCGTGAGATTTTGAGTGAAAACCTCCTTCCATCAGCAAGGGCATTGAAGATGAAACGTGGCTGGGTCTTTCAGCATGACAATGATCCCAAACACACCGCCCGGGCAACGAAGGAGTGGCTTCGTAAGAAGCATTTCAAGGTCCTGGAGTGGCCTAGCCAGTCTCCAGATCTCAACCCCATAGAAAATCTTTGGAGGGAGTTGAAAGTCCGTGTTGCCCAGCGACAGCCCCAAAACATCACTGCTCTAGAGGAGATCTGCATGGAGGAATGGGCCAAAATACCAGCAACAGTGTGTGAAAACCTTGTGAAGACTTACAGAAAACGTTTGACCTGTGTCATTGCCAACAAAGGGTATATAACAAAGTATTGAGAAACTTTTGTTATTGACCAAATACTTATTTTCCACCATAATTTGCAAATAAATTCATAAAAAATCCTACAATGTGATTTTCTGGATTTTTTTTTCTCAATTTGTCTGTCATAGTTGACGTGTACCTATGATGAAAACTACAGGCCTCTCTCATCTTTTTAAGTGGGAGAACTTGCACAATTGGTGGCTGACTAAATACTTTTTTTCCCCACTGTATGTATATACTGTATTCTATTCTATAATATTCTACTGTATCTTAGTCCATTCCGTTCTGTCATTGCTCGTCTATATATGTATATATTCTTAAATCCCATTCCTTACTAGATTTGTGTGTATAGGTTTTATGTTGTGAAATTGTTAGATATTACTTGTTAGATATTATTGCACTGTCAGAGCTAGAAGCACAAGCATTTCACTACACCCGCAATAACTTCTGCTTAACACGTGTATGTGACAAATAACATTTGATTTGATTTAAGAAACACAAATTAATAGTGTAATTATAGAACGCTAGTGGATTTATATTAAGAAGCAAAGTGAAAACAGCATCATTGTCATCAACATTGTTGCATGTGCTGCATTGACCATGCAGACTGAACTCGAGGTCGAGGAACAACACGTGCTCTTTGAGTGACAGGGGGCGGGGCTAGGTATGTGTGGAAAATGACATGGAGAGAGAGAGAGCGGAGAGAGATGTAGCAAAGTAAACTATAAAAATGGACGTTACACACAGTGTATCACGTTTAACAAAACAAACATTCAAATACCGTTATAAAAGGTAAAGTAAAAACCCAAACCGGTCCGTGCATCAATACCGGTATATCGTAACATACGGTATACTGCCCAGCCCTAGTGTACATGCGTGTGTACGTCAGTGGCGGTCGGTGCAGTTTAAGATGAGGGAGGACATTTTTATTTTTATGAGCATGGCCTTATTTCTATTACAGCATATTGAATGACTGTCATTCATATTCCATTCACCCAGTTCAATGTAACAATCGATAGGTTTAGGCTACTACATGATACTCAAATTTTCCCTATACCCATCATGAGGTTCCTACAACCTAGCCTACTAATGAAAGTTTACAACATACAGTACCAGTCAAGTTTGGACACACCTACTCATTCAAGGGTTTTTCTTTATTTTTATTATTTTCTACATTGTAGAATAATAGTGAAGATATCAAAACTATGAAATAACATATATGGAATCATGTAGTAATCAAAAAAGTGTTAAACAAATCCAAATATATTTTAGATTTTAGATTCTTCAAAGTAGCCATCCTTTGCCTTGATGACAGCTTTGCACACTCTTGGCACTCTCTCAACCAGCTTCGTGAGGAATGCTTTTCCAACAGTCTTGAAGGAGTTCCCTCATATGCTGAGCACTTGTTGGCTGCTTTTCCTTCACTCTGCGGTCCAACTCATCCCAAACCATCTCAATTGGGTTGAGGTCGGGTGATTGTGGAGGCCAGGTCATCTGATGCAGCACTCCATCACTCTCCTTGTTCAACTAGCCCTTACACAGCCTGGAGGTGTGTTTTGGGTCATTGTCCTGTTGAAAAACAAATGATAGTCCCACTAAGCGCAAACCAGATGGGATGGCATATCGCTGCAGGATGCTGTGGGAGCCATGCTGGTTAAGTGTGCCTTGAATTCTAAATAAATCACAGACAGTGTCACCAGCAAAGCACCCCCACACCATCACACCACCTCCTCCATGCTTTACGGTGGGAACCACACATGCAGAAATCATCCGTTCACCTACTCTGCGTCTCACAAAGACACGGCGGTTGCAACCAAAAATCTCAAAGTTGGACTAATCAGACCAAAGGACAGATTTGCACCTGTCTAATGTCCATTGCTCGTGTTTCTTGGCCCAAGCAAGTATCTTCTTATTATTGGTGTCCTTTTAGTAGTGGTGCAGTTAACTCTAATGAACTTATCCTCTGCAGCAGAGGTAACTCTGGGTCTTCATTTCCTGTGGCGGTCCTCATGAGAGCCAGTTTCATCAGAGCGCTTGATGGTTTTTGCAACTGCACTTGAAGAAACTTTCAAAGTTCTTGACTTTTTCCGTATTGACTGATCTTCCTTGACTTGGAAGAGTTCCAGTGTTGTGTTGGATAGTCATAGCCAGCTAGCTAACATAGCATCCTTTTGTTTGAGCCGGGTGTTTGAGTAGGCTAAACTAGCTAGCTGCATTTGCAAGCTAAGTAAGTGAAAGTGAAAAAATATATAAAATATAGCTCTCTCTCAGTCTCTCTCTCTCTCTTCCTTCATTTTTGAATAAATGAATTTGTTCAAAACTGTTAAACTATTGTCTTTCTCTCTCTTTGTCAACTACTCACCACATTTTATGCACTGCGGTGGCAGCTGGCTGTATGCTTTCAGTCCTAGCTTAATACTCTGATCCTTTGATTGGATGGACAATATGTCAGTTCATGCTGCAAGAGCTCTGATATGTTGGAGGACGTCCTCCGGAAGTTATCATAATTACTGTGGAAGTCTGTGGAAGAGGGTGAGAACCATGAGCCTCCTAGGTTTTGTATTGAAGTCATTGTACCCAGCGAGGACGGAAGCTAGCTGTCCTCCGGCTACACCATGGTGCTACCCCACAGAGTGCTGTTGAGGCTAATGTAGACCTTCGTTGCGAAACTGTGTTTTAATCAATGATTTGGTGATGTGAGTATATTTAGTATAGTTTTACTTTTCTTTTTATGTTTTACCATTTAAATCTTTATGAAATTCACTGAGGAGGATGGTCCTCCCCTTCCTCCTCTGAGGAGCCTCCACTGGTGTATGTGAAAGAATGGAATCTGCAGGTAGTTCATTTCAGCCAGTTCAGTCCGCATCTCCAAGTGTTTTACCCTCTCCCATTGATATAATCAGTGATATAACCACACACACACACCTTCGCTGCCTGGCAACCATTCTGGGTCGATACTGAGCTAGGTTGAAAATATACAGGTTAAGACAACGTCATCACAAATCTGGGACCAGCGCCGTTGCTAACTACCAGCGCCGTTGCTAACTACCAGTGCTGTTGCATAGCTGGTCCCATTGCTGCAATGAGCAAATTTTTGCTTGCAGATGGAGTTTTAAAGGAGGCCTGGGTAAGGCCAAAATGTAATAAATATGCAAACTTTGATAAATTGTCTCAATTATGCTTTTAGAAATAAATATCAAATATATGTCAACAGTCCTTCCTCCAAAGGACCATTCTATGATTACATTTCGTGAAAATCCCCTAAATCATGGGCTTTTTGTTGTTGTCTGGGTTTCCTGAGCAATCACTCACTCACTGTATGACTGGTGTCTATGTAAACTCCAGACAGATAGATACCACCCCTCAATGCCTTGTTTGAGGGAGGAGAGCTTCACAATAAACAGTTATACACTCCTGTCTCGCCATTGGGTTTTAACACTCCCCCTCTCTCCAAAACAAGCCCAATCTTTCACTGCAACTGAAAAGGGGCTATCAGAGAGGGTGAAGTGTGTTGAGAGGAGATAAGGAGAGGAGATAAGGAGAGGAGATAATTGAGTTGCTGATCTCTCTCTGATGTAGGTGTTGACTTTCATGAGCAGGTCTTTTAAGGCCAAGCTTTGTATGTGTGTGTGCTCACGTGTGCGTGTTGCGTGCGTGCGTGTGCACGTCCGTCCCTTTTCTGTCCAGCAGTAGTCACTTGTCTGGTCGTATCTCAGAACCTTCTATAGTTATGGCAACAGTGATGAAAGGTCCCCTATTTTCTGTCCCCGGGCGAACTTTTACTAACCTTTACTGACCTTTCATATTTGTCCCTCTGATCTCTCTCTCTGTCTGTGTGTGTGTGAGAGAGAGAGAGTGCCCCCTTGGCCCTTAACAGCACAGTGTGTGTGTAACTGTATATGAAGAGTGTGTGTGTCATTCCTCATAGCAGAGAATGTGTAAAAGCTGTCACAGTGTTCTGGATTTGAACTCTGCAAACTTCTTACTTGCAGAATGTGTATTTCTCAGATGTATAACTTAGTCAAATACCCAGATACCCAATCCTGAGAGAGAACCACCAACCCCCAGGCTAATCCTATTATGTGGCTCTTTGTGTGATTGTGTTTGCGCGAACGTGTGTGTTTGCGCGAACATGTGTGTGTTCACTGTGAATCGTTGAAGTTCCACCTCCCTGTTGCCATGGTGACCTGTAAGCATTACCTAGCGTTTCTGTCCTCTGTCTGAGTTCAATTAAATCTGCCTGAGAAACGTGTGGATGGCTCTCTGATCATCTCTCAGTCTGGCTGCTCTCCTCTTAGATCAATGACTCTGGGATGGAGTGGTTGAGTCTGCCTGCACTGGGCTGAGCGGTGAGCGTCTGCCCTGCCTGCTGTCTCTCATTAAACACACTCAGGGTGAGGGCTGCATCACACACACACACGAACCTCACACAGACGCGCGCACATGCTCGACATCACACACACACGGAGAGACAGCGGAGCCAGCTCTACCTGTCTGGGCAGAGCCACAGGAGAACACACTCACAGAAAATGTCGGAGAACCAGGAATTTTGGAACGTGAGTGTAGATGGGGATAATTCCTAAAGGACAGACTGACCACTGGACTTAAAGGATCGCTGATCTTTTGGAGAGGAGGGGGACACAACCCAGAGAGGGGGGGGGGGGGGGTTGTATTTTTGGATTTGAAACCGGGGGAGGAGGGGCTGCGATTTTCCCACTCTTCCGGAATGACCAGTGAGCATTTGGGCCAAGGGGAGTAGGGGAGGGCAATTTTTGGGTGAACCGTTGTTTTTGGGGGGGGGGTGTATTGTGGGTGTCTTTGGGGTGTGTGTGTGTATAGACACCAGACAAACCATCAGTTTTTGGGGGTGTGTGTGTGAGAGTGTGTCGATACACACAGGCCATTCCGTATGCTGCAGATGGTTCGCACCCTCGCCCAGTTCTCTATCGCTCTGGAGGAGATGCAAGAGAATGGAGAGAGCACTAACGACGAAGGAAGACAAGAGGGAGGAGGAGGAGGAGGAGGAAGAGGAGGAGGAGAGGAAGTGATGGACAGGGATGCAGCTGAACGTGTTGAGAACACGAACGGGAATGGAACTGGAAATACCAATGGAAATGTAACAAAAGGGAATGGGCTTGGAGCCATGAGCCCTCAGAATCACGGCGAGGTAGATCAGTGTGTGTGTGTGTGTGTCTGTGGTTGAAGGGTATTCCCTTCCTACACTCATCCATGTTCCATCCCTCTCATCTCCTCTAACATGCATATCCTCTCACAGCGTCAGACTCAGCCATTGGCAGAGACTAGAACAACAGCATACCTGCAAAACAAGCTGCTCTTCCCCCAGCCCTTCCTCTCTCCCTCTCTGTCTCTCTCTCTCTTTACCTCCCCCTCCTCTTCTCTAATCCTCCTCTCTCTTTATTTTCTTTATCTCCCTCCCTCTCTATCTCTCTCTCCTCTCTTTCTCTCGCTGCCCTTTCCCTCTCTGCGTAGATGTGAACTCCTATGTGATGAATAAATAAAGTGAGCGCGAGGGGGAGCGGGAAAATTAGTGCAGGGATGCAGAGAGACTGAGGAGAGAGAGAGTTCTGTAGTTGTGCGGGTGGTTGTGACGCACCTTTTGAAAGCTTCTATCAAATTCTTATTGGGTTTGGGAAATGATGCTACTTTCATCTCTCTTTCATCTCCCTTCTCCCCGTTTCATCTCCTTCTCTTCCCCCTCTTCTCTCGCTTCTCTCTCCCCACACTCCCCTCTGTCATCTTGCTCGCTTTGTCTCTCTCTCTCCCTCTCTCTCTTCCTCTCTCTGCAGGGTCATATCTCTGTAATAGAATTAGAGCTGAGTGAATCATGCGATTAGTCCCATCACCTACCACCTCTCTCCCACACACAGCAACCCTCCCCTGCCTGCTTGACTGCCTGCCTCTGTGTGTGTGTATCTCTGAATAGTCGTATCACCAAATGTAACTTATCTCTCATGCCCTCATTAACCAAGCAACCTGTGTGTCTCTCTCTTTTCTTCCATAGAACATGTGAAGTTAATGTCCCTGTAGTTGTTGTAAGCCTTAGTTATTCCAGAGAAGATTTACCTGCACAACCGATTTGCAAACGTACTGCAAATTGAGAAATCATGTGACTAAACTGAATATAAAGAAACTACACTATGAAACAAAGATAAATGACATAGGAATGATAGTAAAAAGCTTTGGAGCACCTTCAATTACATTTTGGGCAAAAAGTCAAACTCCGCTCCATCATTAATTGAATCAGATGGCTCATTCATCACAAAACCCACTGATATTGCTAACTACTTTAATGATTTTTTTCATTGGCAAGATTAGCAGACTTAGGCATGACATACCAGCAACAAACACATCCAAGTCTATCTGACCAAATTATGAAAGACAAGCATTTTAATTTTGAATTCCGTAAAGTAAGTGTGGAAGAGGTGAAGTATTATTGTCGATCAACAATGACAAGCCACCGGGGTCTGACAACTTGGATGGAAAATTACTGAGGATAAAAGCGGATGATATTGCCACTCCTAGTTGCCATATCTTCAATTTAAACCTACTAGAAAGTGTGTGCCCTCAGGCCTGGAGGGAAGCAAAAGTTATTCCCATACCTAAGAATAGTAAAGCCCCCTTAACTGGCTCAAGTAACCGACCAATCAGCCTGTTACCAACCCTTAGTAAACTTTTGGAAAAAATTGTGATTGACCAGATAAAATGCTATTTTACAGTAAACAAATTGACAACAGACGTTCAGCACGCTTATAGGGAAGGACATTCAACAAGCACTTACACAAATTACTGATGATTGACTGAGAGAAATTAATGATAAAAATATTGTGGGGACTCTTTTGTTAGACTTCAGTGCGGCTTTTGACATTATCGATCATAGTCTGTTGCTGGAAAAATGTTTGTGTTATGGCTTTACACCCCCTGCTATATTATGGATAAAGAGTTACCTGTCTAACAGAACACAGAGGGTGTTCTTTAATGGAAGCCTCTCTGACAAAATCCAGGTAGAATCAGGAATTCCCCAGGGCAGCTGTCTAGGCCTCTTACTTTTTTCAATCTTTACTAACGATATGCCACTGGCTTTGAGTAAAGCCAGTGTGTCTATGTATGTGGATGACTCAACACTATACACATCAGCTACCACAGTGACTGAAAAGACAGCAACACTTAACAAAGAGCTGCAGTTAGTTTTCAGAATGGGTGTCAAGGAATAAGTTAGTCCTAAATATTTCTAAAAAAGCATTGTATTTGGGACAGATTATTCACTAAACCCTAAACCTCAAATAAATCTTGTAATGAATCATGTGGAAATAGAGCAAATTGAGGAGACTAAATTGCTTGGAGTAACCCTGGATTGTAAACTGTCAATGTCAAAACACGTTGATACAACAGTAGCTAGGATGGGGAGAAGTCTGTCTATAATAAAGCGCTGCTCTGCATTCTTAACAGCACTATCAACAAGGCAGGTCCTACAGGCCCTAGTTTTGTCGCACCTGGACTACTGTTCAGTCGTGTGTTCAGGTGCCACAAAGAGGGACTTAGGAAAATTATAATTGGCTCAGAACAGGGCAGCATGGCTGGCCCTTGGATGTACACAGAGAGCTAACATTAATAATATCCATGTCAATCTCTCCTGGCTCAAAGTGGAGGAGTGATTGACTTCATCACTACTTGTATTTGTGAGAGGTATTGACATGTTGAATGCACCAAGCTGTCTGTTTGAACTACTGGCACACAGCTAAGACACCCATGCATACCCCACAAGACATTCCACCAGAGGTCTCTTCACAGTCCCCAAGTCAAGAACAGACTATGGGAGGCACACAGTACTACATAGAGCCATGACTACATGGAACTCTATTCCACATCAAGTAACTCATGCCAGCAGTAAAATTAGTTTTAAAAAACAGATAAAAATACACCTAATGGAACAGCGGGGACTGTGAAGCAACACAAACATAGACACATACATACAAACACACGATAACATACGCACTATACACACAAGTACACATGGATTTTGTGTTGTAGATGTGGTAGTAGAGTATAGATATGTGGTAGTAAAGTAGAGGCCTGAAGGCACACACTTAATGTGTTGTGAAATCTGTTATGAATATATTGTAATGTTTTTAAAATGTGTAACTGCCTTAATTTTGCTGGACCCCAGGAAGAGTAGCTGCTGCCAAGGGGATCCATAATAAATACAAAAACCTGACTGGAAGAGAGGGAGAGGACGGAGAGAAACGAAAAGGAGGAGGAGGAGGATACAGAGGGAGGGAATGGAGATGAAATAGCTCATCATATTTAGTCTAACCTAGCTAGCTATAAATATGATGGTTTGGTTTCATATATCTAACCTAGCTAGCTGAATATGATGGTTTGGTTTCATATCGAACCAAGCTAGCTATAAATATGATGGTTTGGTTTCATATATCTAACCTAGCTAGCTGTATATGATGGTTTGGTTTCATATCGAACCAAGCTAGCTATTTATATGATGGTTTGGTTTCATATCATATCTAACCTAGCTAGTTATACAGTGCATTCGGAAAGTGTTCAGACCCCTTGACTTTTTCCACATTTGTGAGTCGTTTCAGGAAACTAGGCGTATGTCGCGGGTCACTACTTCACATTTGAACATAAACTTTTTTTTAAATCAGAATGCTTTTTTTTGGCAGAAATGCCTTCTGGAACATGTGAACTTTCATGTGCCTTAATAACAAACTTCTGTAAATACGAATAACATTTTAAAAAGTTTTAGAACACCTACTCATTCAATTGTTTTTCTTTATTTGTACAATTTTCTACATTGTAGAATAATAATGAAGACATAAAAACTAGGAAATAACACATATGGAATCATGTAGTAACCAAAAAAAGTGTTAAACAAATCAAAATCTATTTTATATTTGAGATTCTTCAAATAGCCACCCTTTGCCTTGATGACCGCTTTGCACACTCTTGGCATTCTCTCAACCAGCTTCAAATGGAATGCTTTTCCAACAGTCTTGAAGGAGAACAAGTATTTGAACAAGTATTTGATACACTGCCGATTCTGCAGGTTTTCCTACTTACAAAGCATGTAGAGGTCTGTAATTTATATCATAGGTACACTTCAATTGTAAGAGACGGAATCTAAAACAAAAATCCAGAAAATCACATTGTATGATTTTTAAGTAATTAATTTGCATTTTATTGCATGACATAAGTATTTGATACATCAGAAAAGCAGAACTTAATATTTGGTACAGAAACCTTTGTTTGCAATTACAGAGATCATACATTTCCTGTAGGTCTTGACCAGGTTTGCACACACTGCAGCAGGGATTTTGGCCCACTCCTCCATACAGACCTTCTCCAGATCCTTCAGGATTCGGGGCTGTCGCTGGGCAATACGGACTTTCAGCTCCCTCCAAAGATTTTCTATTGGGTTCAGGTCTGGAGACTGGCTAGGCCACTCCAGGACCTTGAGATGCTTCTTATGGAGCCACTCCTTAGTTGCCCTGGCTGTGTGTTTCAGGTCGTTGTCATGCTGGAAGACCCAGCCACGACCCATCTTCAATGCTCTTACTGAGGGAAGGGGGTTGTTGGCCAAGATCTCGCGATACATGGCCCCATCCATCCTCCCCTCAATACGGTGCAGTCGTCCTGTCCCCTTTGCAGAAAAGCATCCCCAAAGAATGATGTTTCCATGCTTCACGGTTGGGATGGTGTTCTTGGGGTTGTACTCATCCTTCTTCTTCCTCTAAACACGGCGAGTGGAGTTTAGACCAAAAAGCTCTATTTTTGTCTCATCAGACCACATGACCTTCTCCCATTCCTCCTCTGGATCATCCAGATGGTCATTGGCAAACTTCAGACGGGCCTGGACATGCGCTGGCTTGAGCAGAGGGACCTTGCGTGCGCTGCAGGATTTTAATCCATGACGGCGTGGTGTGTTACTAATGGTTTTCTTTGAGACTGTGGTCCCAGCTCTCTTCAGGTCAATGACCAGGTCCTGCCGTGTAGTTCTGGGCTGATCCCTCACCTTCCTCATGATCATTGATGCCCCACGAGGTGAGATCTTGCATGGAGCCCCAGACCGAGGGTGATTGACCGTCATCTTGAACTTCTTCCATTTTCTAATAATTGCGCCAACAGTTGTTGCCTTCTCACCAAGCTGCTTGCCTATTGTCCTGTAGCCCATCCCAGCCTTGTGCAGGTCTACAATTGTATCCCTGATGTCCTTACACAGCTCTCTGGTCTTGGCCATTGTGGAGAGGTTGGAGTCTTTTTGATTGAGTGTGTGGACAGGTGTATTTTATACAGGTAACGAGTTCAAACAGGTGCAGTCAATACAGGTAATGAGTGGAGAACAGGAGGGCTTCTTAAAGAAAAACTAACAGGTCTGTGAGAGCCGGAATTCTTACTGGTTGGTAGGTGATCAAATACTTATGTCATGCAATAAAATGCAAATTAATTACTTAAAAATCATACAATGTGATTTTCTAGATTTTTGTTTTAGATTCCGTCTCTCACAGTTGAAGTGTACCTATGATAAATATTACAGACCTCTACATGCTTTGTAAGTAGGAAAACCTGCAAAATCGGCAGTGTATCAAATACTTGTTCTCCCCACTGTATGCTGAGCACTTTTCCTTCACTCTGCGGTCCAACTCATCCCAAACCATCTACATTTGGTTGAAGTCGGGGGATTGTGGAGGCCAGGTCATCTGATGCAGCACTCCATCACTCTCCTTCTTGGTCAAATAGCCCTTTCACAGCTTGGAGGTGTATTGGGTCATTGTCCTGTTGGAAAAACAAATGATAGTCCCACTAAGCCCAAACCAGATCGGATGGCGTTCCACTGCAGAATGCTGTGGTAGCTATGCTGGTTAAGTGTGAATTCTAAATAATTCACAGACAGTGTGACCAGCAAAGCATCCCCACACCATAACACCTCCTCCATGCTTTACGGTGGGAGATACACATGCAGAGTTCATCTGTTCACCCACACCGCGTCTCACAAAGACACAGCGGTTGGAACCAAAAATCTCAAATTTGGAAAAATTTCCACTGGTCTAATGTCCATTGTTTCTTGGCCCAAGCAAGTCTCTTCTTATTATTGGTGTCCTTTAGTAGTGGTTTCTTTGCAGAAATTCAACCATGAAGGCCTGATTCACACAGTCTCCTCTGAACAGTTGATGTTGAGATGTGTCTGTTACTTGAACTCTGTGAAGCATTTATTTGGGCTGCAATTTCTGAGGCTGGTAACTCTAATGAACTTATCCTCTGCAGCAGAGGTAACTCTGGTTCTTCCATTCCTGTGGCGGTCCTCATGAGAGCCAGTTTCATCATAGCGCTTGATGGTTTTTGTGACTTCACTTGAAGAAACGTTCAAAGTTCTTGATATTTTCCGTATTGACTGACCTTCATGTCTTAAAGTACTGATGGACTGTCATTTCTCTTTGCTTATTTGAGCTGTTCTTGCCATAATATAGACTTGGTCTTTTACCAAATATGGCTATCTTCTGTATACCCCCCTTCCTTGTCACAACACAACTGATTAGCTCAAACGCATTAAGAAGGAAAGAAATTCCACAAATTAACTTTTAAGAAGGCACACCTGTTAATTGAAATGCATTCCAGGTGTCTACCTCATGAAGCTGGTTGAGAGAATGCCAAGAGTGTGCAAAGCTGTCATCAAGGCAAAGGGTGGCTGTTTAAAGAATCTCAAATATAAAATATATTTTGATTTGTTTAACACTTTTTTGGTTACTACATGATTCCATATGTGTTGTTTCATAGTTTTGATGTCTTCACTATTATTCTACAATGTAGAAAATAGTAAAAATAAAGAAAAACCCTTGAATGAGTAGGTGTTCTAAAACTTTTGACCGGTAATGTACATATCACCTCAATTACCTCGAATAACCTGTGCCCCCGCACATTGACTCTGTAGCGGTACCCCCTGTATATAGCCTCCCTACTGTTTTTATTTTATTTTACTGCTGCTCTTTAATTATTTTTTATTGTTAGTTTTTACTCATCTTTTTTTTACTTAACACATATTTTTCTTAAAACTGCGTTGTTGGTTAAGGGCTTGTAAGTAAGCATTTCACTGTAAGGTCTACACTTGTTGTATTCGGCGCATGTGGCAAATACAATTTGATTTGATTTGATATCTCAGAGCCATTTGCTTGCTAAAATTGAACCTGGTTGGTTAGCTACCTGCAGATTCATGCAGGGTAGTAAAGTCATGAGTTGGGATTATGGTTAATTGTTTAACTAGCTAGCTAATGTTAGCTGGCTGGCTCGCTAGCTAACGTTACGTGTATGACCTTATTATTCGTATCAACTACCTGCAGATTCATGCAGGGTAGTAACGTCATGAGTTGGGATTATGGTTCATTGTTTATCTAGCTAGCTACAGGTCTTAACAAAAGTCTCCACTATGCAAGTAATCATTTCGAGTGCGTTCGTAAATTGAGTATGCCAGAGTGCAGAATAACTGATACGTTTACGAACGCACAACACCCGTTGAATATGGCCAGTGTCAGTAAACGTCGGCAAAAAAAGCGTAATGAAATTGTTGCCAGCAGCACAGTTACAGTCACGAACGCTCTGGATAACATGAAAACAGCCTAACCAATGGCCTACAATGGTCAGTGGGTGTTCTCTCATTGAACCATAATGAACCATAATACCAATTTTGTGTCTGGCCAATGTTAGCCAGTCAGCTTGGGTGCTTGACTGCCGTTGTGAGATCAGAATGCTCGGATCAACCCTAGTCATCGGCCAGAGCGTCAAGTGTGCGCTCTGAGCGCTCCGAGAGCGAAATGAGATGGGTGGGGCTAAAGCTTAAGAGGGTGTGAACGATGCTGAATGGGTGTAGACAAAGAAGAGCTCTTCAGGAGGTACCAAAACATTCAAAGGCCATTTTCTCAAAAGTGAGATTACAAGTTTATCAACTTTCAAAGCAGAATTACTTTCCCATTGTTCCCTGAAGTGCAGTGTATGATATACCAGTGTGTAGCTCTGTGCCTCTGCATTTATCCAATGTAAAAAAACACAATTTAAAATTTTGCTACATAAGACCGAATCAAGGCGGTCGGTCACATTTTGTTATGTTACAGCCTTATTCTAAAATGGATTAAATTGTTTTCCCCCTTCATCAATCTACACACAATACCCCATAATAACAAAGCAAAAACAGGTTTTTAGACATTTTAGCTAATTTATATTTTTTTACAAACTGAAATGACATTTACATAAGTATTCAGACCCTTTACTCAGTACTTTGTTGAAGCACCTTTGGCAGTGATTACAGCCTCGAGTCTTCTTGGGTATGAAGCTACAAGCCTGGCAAACCTGTATTTGGGGAGTTTCTCCCATTCTTCTCTGCAGATCCTCTCAAGAAGGTTGGATGAGTAGCGTCGCTGCACAGCTATTTCCAGGTTTCTCCAGAGATGTTCGATTGGGTTCAAGTCCGGGCTCTGGCTGGGCCACTCAAGGATATTCAGAGACTTGTCCCGAAGCCACTCCTGCGTTGTCTTGGCTATGTGCTTAGGGTCGTTGTCCTGTTAGAAGGTGAACCTTCACCCGAGTCTGAGGTCCTGAGCACTCTGGAGCCGGTTTTCATCAAGGATCTCTCTGTACTTTGCTCCGTTCATCTTTCCCTCGATCCTGACTAGTCGCCCAGTCCCTGCCGCTGAAAAAAATCCCCACAGCATGATGCTGCCACCACAATGCTTCACCGTAGGGATGGTGCCAGGTTTCCTCCTGACGTGACGCTTGGCATTCAGGCCAAAGAGTTCAATCTTGGTTCCATCAGACCAGAGAATCTTGTTTCTCATGGTCTGAGAGTCCTTTAGGTGCCTTTTGGCAAACTCCAAGCGGGCTGTCATGTGGCTTTTACTGAGGAGTGGCTTCCGTCTGGCCATTCTACCATATAGGCCTGATTAGTGGAGTGCTGCAGAGATCGTTGTCCTTCTGGAAGGATCTCCCATCTCCACAGAAGAACTCTGGAGCTCTGTCAGAGTTACCATCGGGTTCTTGGTCACCTCCCTGACCAAGGCCCTTCTCCCCCGATTGCTCCGTTTGGCCAGGCGGCCAGCTCTAGGAAGAGTCTTGGTGGTTCCAAACTTCTTCCATTTAAGAATGATGGAGGCCACTGTGTTCTTGGGGATCTTCAATGCTGCATAAATGTTTTGGTACCATTCCCCAGGTCTGTGCCTCAACACAATCCTGTCTCGGTGCTCTATGGACAATTCCTTCGACCTCATGGCTTGTTTTTTGCTCTGACATGCACTGTCAACTGTGGGACCTTTATATAGACAGGTGTGTGCCTTTCCAAATCATATCCAATCAAATTAATTTACCACAGGTGGACTCCAGTCAAGTTGTAGAAACATCTCAAGGATAATCAATGGAAACAGGATGCACCTGAGCTCAATTTCGAAGGGTCTGAATACTTATGTAAATAAGGTATTTCTAAAAACCTGTTTTTGCTTTGTCACTATGGGGTATTGTGTGTAGATTGATGAGGAAAACGTTTCATTTAATCAATTTTAGAATAAGGCTGTAACGCAACAAGATGTGGAAAAAGTCAAGGGGTCTGAATACTTTCCGAATGCACTGTATAGATGATGGTTTGGTTTGGTTTCATATCTAACCTAGCTAGCTATATATGATGGTTTGGTTTGGTTTCATATCTAACCTAGCTAGCTATATATGATGGTTTGATTTTGGGTTGAAACTTCCCCTGCTCCTTAGCAACAGGCATACAGCTAGACTTCCCCTGCTCCTTAGCAACAAGCATACAGCTAGACTTCCCCTGCTCCTTAGCAACAGGTATACAGCTAGACTTCCCTTGCTCCTTAGCAACAGTCATACAACTAGACTTCCCCTGCTCCTTAGCAACAGGCATACAGCTAGACTTCCCCTGCTCATTAGCAGCAGGCATACAGCTAGACTTCCCCTGCTCCTTAGCAACAGGCATATAGTGTGTGTGTTTGTGTATCTCTTCCTCAGATGGGTTTTAGTCCTCTCTCTCTCTCTCTCTCTCTCTCTCTGTAACCATAGATGTTCCTCCATGTGTTGTTTTGGTGGCTGGCCTGAGAATGGACATGTAGCATTAGGGAATACAGGCACATTGGTGCTGTTTGACATCCAATTGAAACGTGTGTGTGACTCTGACCTGTGTAGCTACACGTGAGCAGTTGATAGTTTGTAACGAGTGACTAGTCAAGTATTGATCCTTTACTCTATTACTCAGAAATGGTTTGAATAGACACTCTCTTTTACACACACACACACACACAAAAACACACACACACACACACACACACACACACACACACACACACACACACACACACACACACACACACACAGACAAACATACTCTCTCTTGCTGTTTCTCTCTCCTTGTTCCCTTGCCTGTGTGGCTGCGTCACAGTTACATAACCCTGTTGAGAGGCAGAAGTTCCAGAGGCCTGTATGTGAAGCAGGGGACCACGGTGGAGGCCTAGCCCCCCTCTTAGGGCCCTGTCTCTGGGCAATGACAGGAGGGCGGAGGGCAAGCCCTGGGGGTCCCCCAGCACTGGGGGTGAAGAGGGTTGGAGATGGATGGAGAGGGAAAGATGGATCAATGGAGAGAGAGAGAGATGAATGGATTGAGAGGGAGAGATGGATGGATGGAGACTGGAGAGGGAGATGGATGGAAAGAGAGAGATGGATGGATGGATGGATGGATGGAGAGAGAGGAATGTATGGAGAATGGAGAGGGGATAGAGAAAGGGATATTGGATGGATGGAGAGGGAATGGATGGAGAGAGAGAGAGAGAGAGAGCGGGGATGGATGGAGAGAGCTGGATAGAGAATGGAGATGAGATGGAGAAAGAGAGATTAGATGGATGGATGGATGGATGGATGGATGGATGGATGGATGGAGAGGGAATAGATAGAGAGATGGATGGATGGAGACTGGAGTGGGGATGGAGGAAGAGAGCGAGAGAAAGATGGATGGGTGCAGAGAGAGATGGATGGATGGAGACTGGAGAGGGGATGGATGGAGAGAGAGATGGATGGATGGAGACTGGAGTGGGGATGGAGGGAGAGAGAGAGAGAAAGATGGATGGATGGATGCAGAGAGAGATGGATGGATTGAGACTAAAGAGGGGTTGGATGGAGAGAGGGGGATGGATAGAGAGAGAGATGGATGGAGACTGGAGAGGGGATGGATGGAGAGAGGGAGATGGATAGAGAGAGAGATGGATGGAGACTGGAGAGGGGATGGATGGAGAGAGATGGATGGAGAGAGGGATGGATGGATAGACTGGAGAGGGGATGGATGGAGAGAGATATAATGGATTGATGGATGATGGAGGGAAAGTGGATGGATGGAGAGAGAGGGGATAGACTGGAGAGGAGATGGATGGACTGGAGAGGGGATGAATGGATGGAAACTGGAGAGCGGATGGATGTGGTTTCCCTTGGCGTGGGAAGTAGAAGGGGGGGTTGAGTAATGCTGCTGTTGCTAAAGAGAGTGGTTGTTATGGACTACTGTCGCCAGGGAGAGGGGTGATGACAACAAAGGGAGGGGAGAGGATTTCTCTCTTTTTCTGTCTCATTTATTTCTATTACCTTTTTGTTGTTTGTTTTACTCTCTGCTGTCTCTTTTCTGCCTTTGCCTCCTTCCACTCTCTCTCTGCTCCTCTCTCCTTCTCATCTCTATTTATCTCCCTCTCTGTCAGGTGCTAGGCAACCAGCCTGGAACATTCCAGATGAGACGCCTGTTCTCTAGTTTGTGAAACATTAGGAGAGTAGATCTGATTGGTTAACACTGAGATGGGAGATGGCTCAGGTTGATTGACAGGTGTGGGTTGCTGTGGGACGGATCTGTCCTGTTATGTCGTGGCTCGACTTAGTTTAGGATTGTGTGTTTGTGTGTGTTTAGTATGTGTGTGTGTGTGTGTGTGTGTGTGTGTGTGTGTGTGTGTGTGTAATGGTAACATTTGGTAAATGTTCTGAGCAGTGAGTTAAGCGGCCAAGGTTCAGTAGAGGCCCCCTGCGGTCTGCTCTGATATGGGACACACACAGTCCCCTTTCCCCTCTGAGACTCATAATAACAGATAGACTAAAGCTGCTGAGCCAATCAAAGCCATCAGAGGGAGCAGGGCTTAGGCCTCTCAGCCAATCAAAACCATCCTAGAACCACAGGCTAAACCCCTGCCTTTGAATTGAATGCCAGCTGCCATATTGGGATGTTATTATATTATGTGTGTGTATATAGGTGTGCACATGTTTTTTTTAAATCTAATCCATCTCGCCAGATGAACTGATTCTCACCTGGTAACATAGAGAGGTCAATGAATAATGATCACATCCACCTTCTGCTCTCCATCTTGCATTTATCTGTTGTGGCTTTTAAAGTCCTTAATTGAAACAATAACAAAGCAGCCCCCCCCCCCCCCCCCTCTCTGTTTTGGTTAAAAAAATTGGCCTGGAGAAATGTAACCACTCTCAAATTCATAGACAGAGATGTGGACGCAAGGACTGACCATCTATGATATCAACAGAACAGTTTTAACCATGTTTGGAGCAGTGGAGGCCCCTCAGAGGAGGAATGGGAGGACCATCCTCCTCAGTGAATTTCATAAAAATATATACAGTTGAAGTCGGAAGTTTACATAAACTTAGGTTGGAGTCATTAAAACTCGTTTTTCAACCACTCCACAAATTTCTTGTTAACAAACTATAGTTTTGGCAAGTCGGTTAGGACATCTACTTTGTGCATGACACAAGTAATCTTTCCAACAATTCTTTGCAGACAGATTATTTCACTTATAATTCACTGTATCACAATTCCAGTGGGTCAGAAGTTTACATACACTAAGTTGACTGTGCCTTTAAACAGCTTGGAAAATTACAGAAAATGATGTAATGGCTTTAGAAGCTTCTGATAGGCTAATTGACATCATTTGAGTCAATTGGAGGTGTACCTGTGGATGTATTTCAAGGCCTACCTTCAAACTCAGTGACATCATGGGAAAATTAAAAGAAATCAGCCAAGACCTCAGAAAAAAAATTATAGACCTCCACAAGTCTGGTTCATCCTTGGGAGCAATTTCCAAACAAATGAGTTGTACAAGGCCATTAATCAACAGGAAAACGCTCATCCAGATGCAGCGCTCCTAGTAGCCGGGGACTTTAATGCAGGGAAACTTAAATCCGTTCTACCTCATTTCTACCAGCATGTTAAATGTGCAACCAGAGGGGAAAAAACTCTAGACCACCTTTACTCCACACACAGAGACGCATACAAAGCTCTCCCTCGCCCTCCATTTGGCAAATCTGACCATAACTCTATCCTCCTGATTCCTGCTTATAAGCAAAAACTGAAGCAGGAAGCACCAGTGATTCGGCTAATAAAAAAGTGGTCAGATGACGCAGATGCTAAGCTACAGGACTGTTTTGCTAGCACAGACTGGAACATGTTCCGGGATTCTTCAGACAGCATTGAGGAGTACACCACATCAGTCACTGGCTTCATCAATAAGTGCATCGATGATGTCGTCCCCACAGTGACCGTACGTACATACCCCAACCAGAAGCCATGGATTACAGGAAACATCCACACTGAGCTAAAGGGTAGAGCTGCCGCTTTCAAGGAACGGGTCTCTAACCCGGACGCTTATAAGAAATCCCACTATGACCTCCGACGAACCATCAAACAGGCAAAGAGTCAATACAGGTCTAAGATTGAATCATACTACACTGGCTCTGACGCTCGTCGGATGTGGCAGGGCTTGAAAACTATTACAGACTACAAAGGGAAGCACAGCCGCGAGCTGCCCAGTGACACAAGCCTACCAGACGAGCTAAACCACTTCTATGCTCGCTTCGAGGCAAGCAACACTGAAGCATGCATGAGAGCACCAGCTGTTCCGGACGACTATGTGATCACGCTCTCCGTAGCCGATGTGAGTAAGACTTTTAAGCAGGTCAACATTCACAAGGCCGCAGGGCCAGACGGATTACCAGGACGTGTACTCCGAGCATGTGCTGACCAACTGGCAAGTGTCTTCACTGACATTTTCAACATGTCCCTGACTGAGTCTGTAATACCAACATGTTTCAAGCAGACCACCATAGTCCCCGTGCCCAAGAACTCTAAGATAACCTGCCTAAATGACTACCGACCCGTAGCACTGACGTCTGTAGCCATGAAGTGCTTTGAAAGACTGGTCATGGCTCACATCAACAGCATAATCCCAGAAACCCTAGACCCACTCCAATTTGCATACCGCCCCAACAGATCCACAGATGATGCAATCTCTATCGCACTCCACACTGCCCTTTCCCACCTGGACAAGAGGAACACCTACGTGAGAATGCTATTCATTGACTACAGCTCAGCATTCAACACCATAGTGCCCTCTAAGCTCATCACTAAGCTAAGGATCCTGGGACTAAACACCTCCCTCTGCAACTGGATCCTGGACTTCCTGACGGGCCGCCCCCAGGTGGTAAGGGTAGGTAACAACACATCTGCCACACTGATCCTCAACACGGGGGCCCCTCAGGGGTGCATGCTCAGTCCCCTCCTGTACTCTCTGTTCACCCATGACTGCATGGCCAGGCACGACTCCAACACCATCATTAAGTTTGCCGACGACACAACAGTGGTAGGCCTGATCACCGACAACGATGAGACAGCCTATAGGGAGGAGGTCAGAGATCTGGCCGTGTGGTGCCAGGACAACAACCTCTCCCTCAACGTGACCAAGACAAAGGAGATGATTGTGGACTACAGGAAAAAAAAGAGGACTGAGCACGCCCCCATTCTCATCGACGGGGCTGTAGTGGAACAGGTTGAGAGCTTCAAGTTCCTTGGTGTCCACATCACCAACGAACTATCATGGTCCAAACACACCAAGACAGTCGTGAAGAGGGCACGACAAAGCCTATTCCCCCTCAGGAGACTAAAAAGATTTGGCATGGGTCCTCAGATCCTCAAAAAATTCTACAGCTGCACCATCGAGAGCATCCTGACTGGTTGCATCACCGCCTGGTATGGCAACTGCTTGGCCTCTGACCGCAAGGCACTACAGAGGGTAGTGCGTACGGCCCAGTACATCACTGGGGCAAAGCTCCCTGCCATCCAGGACCTCTATACCAGGCGGTGTCAGAGGAAGGCCCTCAAAATTGTCAAAGACTCCAGCCACCCTAGTCATAGACTGTTCTCTCTGCTACCGCACGGCAAGCGGTACCGGAGTGCCAAGTCTAGGTCCAAAAGACTTCTCAACAGCTTCTACCCCCAAGCCATAAGACTCCTGAACAGCTAATCATGGCTACCCGGACTATTTGCACTGCCCCCCCACCCCATCCTTTTTACGCTGCTGCTACTCTGTTAAGTATTTATGCATAGTCACTTTAACTCTACCCACATGTACATATTACCTCAACTACCTCAACTAGCCGGTGCCCCCGCACATTGACTATGCAACGGTACCCCCCTGTATATATAGCCTCCCTACTGTCACTTTATTTTACTGTATATATAGCCTCCCTACTGTCACTTTATTTTACTTCTGCTCTTTTTTTCTCAACACTTTTTTGTTGTTGTTTTATTCTTACTTTTTTGTTTAAAATAAATGCACTGTTGGTTAAGGGCTGTAAGTAAGCATTTCACTGTAATGTCTGCACCTGTTGTATTCGGCGCATGTGACCAATAAAATTTGATTTGATTTGATTTGAAGGTACCACATTCTTCTGTACAAACAATAGTATGCAAGTATAAACACCATAGGACCACGCAGCCGTCATTCCGCTCAGGAAGGGGACACGTTCGGTCTCCTAGAGAAGAACGTACTTTGGTGTGAAAAGTGCAAATCAATCCCAGGACAACAGCAAAGGACCTTGTGAAGATGCTGGAGGAAACAGGTACAAAATTATCTATATCCACAGTAAAACGAGTCCTATATCGACATAACCTGAATGGCTGCTCAGCAAGGAAGAAGCCACTGCTCCAAAACCGCCATAGAAAAGCCAGACTACAGTTTGCAACTGCACATGGGGACAAAAATCATACTTTTTGGAGAAACGTCCTCTGGTCTGATGAAACAAAAATAGAACTGTTTGGCCACAATGACCATCGTTATGTTTGGAGGAAAAAGGGGGATGCTTGCAAGCCGAAGAACACCATCCCAACCGTGAAGCACGGGGGTGGCAGCATCATGCTGTGGGGGTGTTTTGCTGCAGGAGGGACTCGTGCACTTCACAAAATAGATGGCATCATGAGGAAGGAAAATGATGTGGATATATTGAAGCAACATCTCAAGACATCAGTCAGGAAGTTAAAGCTTGGTTGCAAATGGGTCTTCCAAATGGACAATGACCCCAAGCATACTTCCAAAGTTGTGGCAAAATGCTTTAAGGACAACAAAGTCAAGGTATTGGAGTGGCCATCACAAAGCCCTGACCTCCATCCTTTTGAAAATGTGTGGGCAGAACTAAAAAAGCGTGTGCGAGCAAGGAAGCTTACAAACCTGACTCAGTTACACCAGCTCTGTCAGGAGGAATGGGCCAAAATTCACCCAACTTATTGTGGGAAGCTTGTGGAAGGCTACCCGAAATGTTTGACCCAAGTTAAACAATTTAAAGGCAATGCTACCAAATACTAATTGAGTGTATGTAAACTTCTGACCTACTAGGAATGTGATGAAATAAATAAAAGCTGAAATAAATAATTCTCTCTACTATTATTCTGACATTTCACATTCTTAAAATAAAGTGGTGATCCTAACTGACATTTACTAGGATTAAATGTCAGGAATTGTGAAAAACTGAGTTTAAATGTATTTGGCTAAGGTGTATGTAAACTTCAGACTTCAACTGTGTATGTATATATATATATATATATATATATATATATGTATTTTTTGTTGTTGATATAACTATACTAAATATATTCACGTCACCAAATAATTTATTAAAACACTGTTTTGCAATGAAGGTCTACAGTAGCCTCAACAGCACTCTGTAGGGTAGCACCATTGTGTAGCCGGAGGACAGCTAGCTTCTTTCCTCCTCTTGGTACATTGACTTCAATACAAAACCTAGGAGGCTCATGGTTCTCACCCACTTCCATAGACTTACACAGTAATTATTACAACTTCCGGAGGATGTCCTCCAACCTATCAGAGCTCTTGCAGCATGAACAGACATGTTGTCCACCCAATCAAAGGATCAGAGAATGAATCATGTACTGTAAAGCATAAGGTACAGCTAGCTGGCACTGCAGTGCATAAAATGTGGTGAGTAGTTGACTCAAAGAGAGAGAAAGACAATAGTTGAACAGTTTTCAACAAATGTATTTCTTCAAAAATGAAGGAGAAGCGAGAGAGAGAGATTTCGTCTTTTTTTTCTTCACTTTCAGTTTCACTTACTTAGCTAGCAAATGCAGCTGGATAGTTTAGATACTCAAACACCCGGCTCAAACTGAGGGATGCTATGTTAGCTGGCTGGCTATGACTATCCAACACAACACTGGAACTTCCAAGTCAAGGTAAGCTTTTGGTTTTATTAATTTATTACCACCTGGGACCGCCGGTGTAACTGCTTACTTACTATACACTGTAACGTTACTGTATGATTGTAGCGGGTTTACTAGCGCATTAGTTCTATTAGCTATGTTGACCAGGATGTTACTTTAGCTAATATGGGGACAACGATGTAGGCTGTGTGTAGCGGTTATGACATGGTTTGGAAAAGTTTTTTTCGCCTGGTCACGTACAGCTGATGTGTTGTTCATTGAAGTCCACAAACGAAGGGAAAAGGTGAGAGGGAATACAAAGTGGCTGCTATGAAAGTGAACTGTGTTTATGCGTGATCATGGGTGTATTCATTCCGCCGATTCTGTTGAAAAACGTTTCTTAAACAGAAGCAAACGAAACGAGGATAAAAAAATACAAACTCTCGTTTGCAACTGTTGGACTAATGATTACACCCTAGATAAGCTAGATGCAGGCAAGAGTGTGCAAGGCGGTATTGAATGTGTCATTGTCTGACTGTCTGTCATCTAAAAATATTATCTCGACCTGTGTGCACCTACGTTGTAAACTTTCATTCATAGGCTAGGATGTAGCAACCTCATGATGGGTATTGGGAAAATGATAGTATGATGTAGTAGCCCAAACCTATCGTGGTCCTCTGTAGCTCAGCTGGTAGAGCACGGCGCTTGTAACGCCAAGGTAGTGGGTTCGATCCCCGGGACCACCCATACACACAAAAAAAGGTATGCACGCGTGACTGTAAGTCGCTTTGGATAAAAGCGTCTGCTAAATGGCATATTATTATTATTATTATTTGAGCTGGGTGAATGGAATATGAATGACAGTCATCCAACAAGCTGTAATAGAAATAAGGCCATGCTCATGAGATAAAAATCGGCACTGACGGCAACTGGTTTGGAGGCTATATAGTGTGTGTTTACATTTACATCGTTTACAAACATTGGATTAAAACAAGCTTCTATTTTGGGTTCTGATGGCGTATGACCGTTGAAATAAGCTTATGAGGCATAAGTTATATGCTTCAGTAGTCAATGGGTATAATTAATTTATAAGTCAAAAAATGGATGTAGCAACGAATGGTTCTAGCTTTAAACTCTGTTACCAAGGCAATCCCATGACCAAAATGAAACCAACATTCTGGCCATCATTCCCCCACGTTCAACTGCGGTTGTGTGTGTGTGTAATCCAATCAAGGCAGCTGGAACCTAAAAGAACAACATTCATTGTTTAAGGAAGACCCCTCTTGTTTTACCACACACACACACACACACACACACACACACACACACACACACACACAGACACAGCCTCTTCACACATATAGTTTCACTAAGCTTTAGACTGCAGGGAGTTCCCTCACCCTCCTGTAACATTCCTCATCTCTTTGCCATGCTGGACGAGACGGGGTCAAAGGTGACTCTGTCTGAGGTAGACCCTCACAAACCCACAATGTAGCTCACTGTTCTCAATACCAGAAACGTGTCTGTCTGTCTGTGTGTGTGTGTGTGTGTCAGTTTGGGTGCGTCATTCTACCTGCGTCAGTCAGTGTGTGCGCACACGTGTGTGTGTGTGTGTGTGTGCACTTTCGAGCGCGTGTGTTTGTGTGTGACACAGCAGGGAACATCCTCCAGCTGTGCTTCCATTTGCTATTGATAGCTCTGTGAAGGCAGTCACTCTGAGAGGTGTGTGTGTGTGTGTGTCTGAGTTCAGGTGCGCCTGCGCGCTTCAGCAAACAAGTACTCTTTGAGAGGTGTGTGTGTGTGTGTGTGTCTGAGTTCAGGTTGGTTTTCGCGCTTCAGCAAACAAAGGAAAGGAAAGGTGCTCAACAACAATGACACAAATGAAGAGAATGACTTACCAAGAAAAACTTCCAGAAGGACTAATTCCAGGTCAAAAGTAGTTGGAACACTCAACAAAAAAGGCAGAGATGTATTTATTTTTGCTCACTTTAATCCATTGTACAGGATGTGAACATGTTTCTATGTCAAGCTGACGTCTTCCTCAGAGTGACCTGACCATTGCACTTAGCTCCTCTTTATAGGCTAGTGGCTCATTGAGACACAACAATGTATCCAAATTATAATGATAATATGTTTAAAGGTAAATGGCAAATTATAGCACAAAATAATAAGAGAAATAGTGTGTCTCGTTAATCAATAGGCCATGTCAAAATATACATAGGTGATATTTGGATGTCTGTGAATCTGGAGACACGGAGACCCAAAAACTCAAGGCAACAACATCATAGAAACGAGGACAGTGAAAAATAATTGTTGGATCCACAGTGTCTAAGGAGTACTGCTCCTTAGGATCCACAGGGTCTAAGGAGTACTGCCCCTTAGGATCCACAGTGTCTAAGGAGTACTGCTCCTTAGGATCCACAGTGTCTAAGGAGTACTGCCCCTTAGGATCCACAGTGTCTAAGGAGTACTGCCCCTTAGGATCCACAGTGTCTAAGGAGTACTGCCCCTTAGGATCCACAGTGTCTAAGGAGTACTGCCCCTTAGGATCCACAGTGTCGAAGGAGTACTGCCCCTTAGGATCCACAGTGTCTAAGGAGTACTGCCCCTTAGGATCCACAGTGTCTAAGGAGTACTGCCCCTTAGGATCCACAGTGTCTAAGGAGTACTGCCAGAATGCCTCTCTTTGTTTTAGTTTATGTACGAAGTCACCTCCTCTTGGTGAAATCTGGACATGTTCTATGACTTCAAAGCGCAGGGAGGAAGGTGAGCCATGGTTGGCTTCGATGCAGTGACGCGCAATAGCATAGTTTGTGTTTTTATTTCTAATAGCAGCCTTATGTTCTGCGTTGCGACGTTTCAATACTCGTTTAGTTTGACCAATATAAGCAGCAGCCCAGCGGATGCATTTCAGCATATATAGTATATGACATTTGTGGTGCTACATTTAATGATGCTTTGGGTTTTGTATTCTTTACCTGTTCATTTCAGCATACAGTGGGGGAAAAAAGTATTTAGTCAGCCACCAATTGTGCAAGTTCCCCCACTTAAAAAGATGAGAGAGGCCTGCAATTATCATCATAGGTACACGTCAACTATGACAGACAAAATGAGAATTTTTTTCTCCAGAAAATCACATTGTAGGATTTTTTATGAATTTATTTGCACATTATGGTGGAAAATAAGTATTTGGTCAATAACAAAAGTTTCTCAATACTTTGTTATATACCCTTTGTTGGCAATGACACAGGTCAAACGTTTTCTGTAAGTCTTCACAAGGTTTTCACACACTGTTGCTGGTATTTTGGCCCATTCCTCCATGCAGATCTCCTTTAGAGCAGTAATGTTTTGGGGCTGTCGCTGGGCAACACAGACTTTCAACTCCCTCCAAAGATTTTCTATGGGGTTGAGATCTGGAGACTGGCTAGGCCACTCCAGGACCTTGAAATGCTTCTTACGAAGCCACTCCTTCGTTGCCCGGGCAGTGTGTTTGGGATCATTGTCATACTGAAAGACCCAGCCACGTTTCATCTTCAATGCCCTTGCTGATGGAAGGAGGTTTTCACTCAAAATCTCACGATACATGGCCCCATTCATTCTTTCCTTTACACAGATCAGTCGTCCTGGTCCCTTTGCAGAAAAACAGCCCCAAAGCATGATGTTTCCACCCCCATGCTACACAGTAGGTATGGTGTTCTTTGGATGTAACTCAACATTCTTTGTCCTCCAAACACGACGAGTTGAGTTTTTACCAAAATGTTATATTTTGGTTTCATCTGACCATATGACATTCTCTTCTGGATCATCCAAATGCACTCTAGCAAACTTCAGACGGGCCTGGACATGTACTGGCTTAAGCAGGGGGACACGTCTTGCACTGCAGGATTTGAGTCCCTGGCGGCGTAGTGTGTTACTGATGGTAGGCTTTGTTACTTTGGTCCCAGCTCTCTGCAGGTCATTCACTAGGTCCCCCCGTGTGGTTCTGGGATTTTTGCTCACCGTTCTTGTGATCATTTTGACCCCACGGGGTGAGATCTTGCGTGGAGCCCCAGATCGAGGGAGATTATCAGTGGTCTTGTATGTCTTCCATTTCCTAATAATTGCTCCCACAGTTGATTTCTTCAAACCAAGCTGCTTACCTATTGCAGATTCAGTCTTCCCAGCCTGGTGCAGGTCTACAATTTTGTTTCTGGTGTCCTTTGAAAGCTCTTTGGTCTTGGCCATAGTGGAGTTTGGAGTGTGACTGTTTGAGGTTGTGGACAGGTGTCTTTTATACTGATAACAAGTTCAAACAGGTGCCATTAATACAGGTAATGAGTGGAGGACAGAGGAGCCTCTTAAAGAAGAAGTTACAGGTCTGTGAGAGCCAGAAATCTTGCTTGTTTGTAGGTGACCAAATACTTATTTTCCTCCATAATTTGCAAATAAATTCATAAAAAATCATACAATGTGATTTTCTGGAAAAAAAATTCTCAATTTGTCTGTCATAGTTGACGTGTATCTATGATGAAAATTACAGGCCTCTCTCATCTTTTTAAGTGGGAGAACTTGCACAATTGGTGGCTGACTAAATACTTTTTTTCCCCACTGTATATAGTATATGACATTTGTGGTGTTACATTTAATGAAGCGTTGGGTTTTGAAATAGAAATAGAGACAGAAATACTCCTCAGCACTCCTCAGGTTTTGTATTCTTTACCTGTTCTCGGGTGGTAAAGGGCTTGGTATTGGTCGTATTGTCACAATGTACACAGTGGCCACACTTGTAACTGCCTTTGGGCGGGCCTGGGAGCCAAGTGTCACGCCTCTTGGGTATCTGCATGCTGTGCATAATGGAATCGGCTAGATTGCACGGTGAAAACAAATGTGAGGGGGCAATGTTGTGAACTCTCATAGATTTTGATCACTTTTGAGGATGTTCCAGTGTTTCAATACAATGGATTTAACGCGACACATGGACTGTACTCTGGAAAAACACGAACGTGTGGGCGTTTTGTCCTGGTTTCTATTAGTGCCAGTGAGTAGGCTTTGATGTTCAGTCTCTCTAGCACGGGTATAGGCCAGTTCAATGACACTCTTATCATACCCGCATTGCAGGAACCTGGTGCGCATATCATTAGCTTTGCGCTCGAAATACATGTCTGTATCAGTGGAGGCTCATCAGAGGAGGAAGGGGAGGACCATCCTCCTCAGTGAATGTCATAAAAATTTTCATCGTAAAACATTTTTAAAAGTTATCCTTTTTAGATAAAACTATACTAAATATATTCACGTCACAAAATAATTTTATTAAAACACACTGTTTTGCAATTAAGGTTTACAGTAGCCTCAACAGCACTCTGTAGGGTAGCAATGTGGTGTAGCCGGAGGACAGCTAGCTTCCGTCCACCTCTGGGTACATTGATTTCAATACAAAACCTAGGAGGCTCATGGTTCTCACCCCCTTCCATTGACTTACACAGTAATTATGACAACTTCCGGAGGATGTCCTCCAACCTATCAGAGCTCTTGCAGCATGAACTGACATGTTGTCCACCCAACCAAAGGACCAGAGAATGAATCCAGTACTGAAAGCATAAGCTAGCTAGCACTGCAGTGCATAAAATGTGGTGAGTAGTTAACTTAAAGAGAGAGAAAGACAATAGTTGAACAGTTTTGAACAAATTAATTTCTTCCAAAATGAAAGAGAAGCAAGAGAGGGGTAGAGAGAGATTTTGTCTTTTTTTTTCACTTTCAGTTTCACTTACTTAGCTAGCAAATGCAGCTAGCTAGTTTAGCCTACTCAAACACCCTGCTCAAACATAGTTAGCATGTTAGCTAGCTGGCTATGACTATCCAACACAACACTGGAACTCTTCCAAGTCAAGGTAAGCTTTTGGTTTTACTAATTTATTGCCACCTGGGCCCGCTGGTGTAACTTCTAAACTGCTAACTGATTTTTTTTCCACCTTTATTTAACCAGGTAAGCCAGTTGAGAACAAGTTCTCATTTACAACTGCGACCTGGCCAAGATAAAGCAAAGCAGTGTGATAAAAACAACAAGAACACAGTTACATATGGGATAAACAAAGCGTACAGTCAAGAACACAATAGAAAATCTATATACAGTGTGTGCAAATGTAGTACGTTATGGAGGTAAGGCAATAAATAGGCCATAGTGCAAAATAATTACAATTTAGTATTAACACTGGAGTGATAGATGTGCAGAAGATGATGTGCAAATAGAGATACTGGGGTGCAAATGAGCAAAATAAATAACAATATGGGGATGAGGTAGTTGGGTGGGCTAATTACAGATGGGCTGTGTACAGGTGCAGTGATCGGTAAGCTGCTCTGACAACTGATGCTTAAAAGATAGTGAGGGAGATAAGAGTCTCCAGCTTCAGAGATTTTTGCAGTTCGTTCCAGTCATTGGCAGCAGAGAACTGGAAGGAATGGCGGCCAAAGGAGGTGTTGGCTTTGGGGATGACCAGTGAGATATACCTGCTGGAGTGCATACTACAGGTGGGTGTTGCTATGGTGACCAATGAGCTAAGATAAGGCGGGGATTTGCATAGCAATGATTTATAGATGACCTGGAGCCAGTGGGTTTGGCGACGAATATGTAGTGAGGGCCAGCCAACGAGAGCGTACAGGTTACAATGGTGGGTAGTATATGGGGCTTTGGTGACAAAACGGATGGCACTGTGATAGACTACATCCAATTTGCTATTTTGTAAATGACATCGCCAAGGTCAAGGATCGGTAGGATAGTCAGTTTTACGAGGGCATGTTTGGCAGCATGAGTGCAGGAGGCTTTGTTGCGAAATAGGAAGCCGATTCTAGATTTAACTTTGGATTGGAGATGCTTAATGTGAGTCTGGAAGGAGAGTTTACGGTCTAACCAGACACCTAGGTATTTGTAGTTGTCCACATATTTTAAGTCAGACCCGCCGAGAGTAGTGATTCTAGTCGAGCGGGCGGGTGCAAGCAGCGTTCGATTGAAGAGCATGCATTTAGTTTTACTAGCGTTTAAGAGCAGTTGGAGGCTACTGAAGGAGTGTTGTATGGCATTGAACCTCGTTTGAGAGTATTGGTCTTCACAAAGTTCGCTGCTTCAGTCTTCTGAGATATTTTTGTCAGATGTTACTATGGTATACTGAAGTATAATTACAAGCATTCCATAAGTGTCAAAGGCTTTTATTGACAATTACATTAAGTTTATGCAAAGAGTCAATATTTGCAGTGTTGACCCTTCTTTTTGAAGACCTCTGCAATCCGCCCTGGCATGCTGTCAATTAACTTCTGGGATACATCCTGACAGATGGCAGCCCATTCTTGCATAATCAATGCTTGGAGTTTGTCAGAATTTGTGGGTTTTTGTTTGTCCACCTGCCTCTTGAGGATCGACCACAAGTTCTCAATGGGATTAAGGTCTGGGGAGTTTCCTGGCCATGGACCCAAAATGTCGATGTTTTGTTCCCCAAGCCACTTAGTTATCACTTTTGCCTTATGGCAAGGTGCTCCATCATGCTGGAAAAGGCATTGTTCTTGGATGGTTGGGAGAAGTTGCTCTCGGAGGATGTGTTGGTACCATTCTTTATTCATGGCTGTGTTCTTAGGCAAAATTGTGAGTGAGCCCACTCCCTTGGCTGAGAAGCAACCCCACACATGAATGGTCTCAGGATGCTTTACTGTTGGCATGACACAGGACTGATGGTAGCGCTCACCTTGTCTTCTCAGGACAAGGTGTTTTCCGGATGCCCCAAACAATCGGAAAGGGGATTCATCAGAGAAAATGACTTTACCCCAGTCCTCAGCAGTCCAATCCCTGTACCTTTTGCAGAACATCAGTCTGTCCCTGATGTTTTTCCTGGAGAGAAGTGGCTTCTTTGCTGCCCTTCTTGACACCAGGCCATCCTCCAAAAGTCTTCGCCTCACTGTGCGTGCAGATGCACTCACACCTGCCTGCTGCCATTCCTGAGCAAGCTCTGCCCTGGTGGTGCCCCGATCCCGCAGCTGAATCAACTTTAGGAGACAGCGCTTGCTGGACTTTCTTGGGCGCCCTGACGCCTTCTTCACAACAATTGAACCTCTCTCCTTTAAGTTCTTGATGATCCGATAAATGGTTGATTTAGGTGCCATCTTACTAGCAGCAATATCTTTGCCTGTGAAGCCCTTTTTTGTGCAAAGCAATGATGACAGCACATGTTTCCTTGCAGGTAACCATGGTTAACAGAGGAAGAACAATGATTTCAAGCACCACCCTCCTTTTAAAGCTTCCAGTCTGTTATTCTAACTCAATCAGCATGACAGAGTGATCTCAAGCCTTGTCCTCGTCAACACTCTCACCTGTGTTAACGAGAGAATCACTGACATGATGGCAGCTGGTCCTTTTGTGGCAAGGCTGAAATGCAGTGGAAATGTTTTTTTGTGGATTAAGTTCATTTTCATGGCAAAGAGGGACTTTGCAATTCATCTGATCACTCTTCATGACATTCTGGAGTATATGCAAATTGCCATCATCAAAACTGAGGCAGCAGACTTTGTGAAAATTAGTATTTGTGTCATTCTCAAAATTTTGATCACAACTGTAGTAGCCTAAACCTATTGATATTACGTTGAACTGGGTGAATGGAATATGAATGACGTCATCCAATATGCTGTAATAGAAATAAGGCCATGCTCATAAAAACAAAATAATAATCATCCTCCGTCATCTTAAACGGCACTGACCGCCATTGGTCTGTACTACAGTTAGGTCGGAGTATTAGGAGTTGACCCACCAGTGTGTTGTGCTTAAGGTGTACCTGGTGGTAACTGTCTGCACGTAAAAGTGTATTCCTACTTTTGTGGATTGTAAGATCCAATAAGTATTTTTTTCTCCTGACTTCTCTCTGCTGTGAATTTGAGATTGGGGTAAAATAATTTAATATATGAAATTAACTCTGAGAGGAGAGCGTCAGTAACATTCCATACCAGTAGGATGTCGTCTATGTATCTTTAACCAAAGGGCGACATTCTGGAAATATGGGTTTTTCTGAACATCATAAATTGAAGGTCTCCTCCCAGTGTTCCATCAATAAATGTGAGTACGGTAGTTAGGAGCGAATGCAGCTCCAATCGCTGTACACTGAATCTGTTGGTAGAAACTGCCCGCATATGGGAAGTAATTTGATGTGAGGGCTTTATCAAAATTTGATGTGAGGGCCATACACAAAAAAAAAAAAATGTATGCACGCATGACTGTAAGTCGCTTTGGATAAAAGCGTCTGCTAAATGGCATATTATTATTATTATTATTATTATTATTATTTATCAGTGAGAGACAGAATAAAGTTAGACGGAGGTAAGATACCCTCCGGTCTAGTGTCGACATGGTGAGCGAGCGCTCGTAGGCCTGCGTCACGCGGGATATTAGTGTAGAGAGACTGAACGTCAAGTGGAACCAAGATGCTTTCATTGTCGCATCTATAGTTATTGATTGTCTTAAAGCACATCCCTGGTATCTCCTAAAAAGGCTGGCAATGCTAGAATAATAAATTTAGAGATGAAGAAATCAACATACTGAGAAAGGGGTTCAATAGGGCTGCAGTTACCTGATACTATGGGATGGAAAGGAGGTTTATCCATACTTTTATGTATTTTGGGTTAGCCATAATAAACAGGCTGGGTGTGGCATATTCTCAGTTTCCGTGATCCAACCCTCAGAAAGAGCGTTATCAATGAAGCTATCTATATCATTTTTCTTTCTGCCTGTGGGGGAGGGACCTAGAGCTTGGTATCAGAGTTGAGCATAGACCTCACTATCCCTGCTTAATACCACAATAGACCCTCCCTTATCAGCATTTTTTATCACAATGTCTGGATTGTCTTTCAGTTCCTTCAAAGCATTTTGTTCTTCCTTACTGAGATTAGCTTCTTGTTTAGGGGTATTGCGGGCTAATTTAGCAAAATCAGCATACTGTAGGTGACTTGCATTAGCATAAGGCACAAAACTCGACTTCTTTTTGAAAGTCGTTAGTTCTCTCACATACCAGATGCATTATAGTTTCTAAAAACTGCATTGCCATTACACAATGGTTGCCTAGTAGCACAGAATAAATTATTTAAATGTAATTGGTGAACAAATTTGAAAGTGTCAACTTTTTAATGCAAAAGAGTCCATCTTATTAGAAGGGGAGAAGGAGAGTCCTTTACTCAGGACTGACACTTGGGCATCAGTGAAAGGCCCTGGTGATTATGTTGATCACCCAAAGATCATGTTGCATTTCCAACTGGACCTCCTCAGGTGGGCTGGGGGTGTACTTCCTGTTCATACTATGTCAGCTTGACATGACAAAACTGATTTCATTTCGGCCTATATCAAGCTGACATGAAAGCGTGCGTGCGTGCATGTGTCAGGATATCCTAGGGTAATGGACTGGACAGTCACCAGCTGTCCACTGGACAACATGCCAAGTGTTGCCTTGCTGAACTCACCTCAGGTCTCTGTCTAGCATCTCTTTGTCGCTCTCTTTCTCTCTCCCCCCCTCTTTTTCTTGCTCACTCTTTCTCTCTCTTTCTCTTTCGCTCTCTCTCTGTCTCTCTCTCTCTCTGTCTCTCTCTCTCTCTGTCGCTCTCTCTCTGTCTCTCTCTGTCTCTCTCTCTCTCTGTCTCTCTCTCTCGCTCTCTTTCTCTCTCTCTCTCTCTGTCTCTCTCTCTCTCTCTCTCTCTGTCTCTCTCTCTCTCTCTGTCTCTCTCTCTCTCTCTCTCTGTCTCTCTCTCCCTCTCTCCCTCTCTCTCTCTCTCTCTCTCTCTCTCTCCCTCTCTCTCTCATACACAGTAAATTACTTGCTACTATGCAGTGACAGGGCACTGTCACCTTCCTCAGGCTAGGGACACAAGAATGCTCCCCTGCTGAGCCTTGTGGGAGATCCAGATGCCCAGGTATAAATTTGGAATTGTGGGATGTTATTGTGTGGTTATTATTAGGTCACAGTGGGTAGGCAGGGGACACGGAGCGGGAAAATATTAACCTTGTGTGTTTGAGCCTCCAGCTATCTGGTATTTAGGGTATTTCGGGAGTCTGGTTTGCCTGTTGCACTGGTTAATAACAGATTTATAGAACTAAGTTCCCCGTTAGTCAACTCCAATGGGGACAGCTAGTTTTCCTGGGGTCCGACAAATAATAACACAACCTGGACCTGAACCCATAAAGAGAAAGCAGAGTTGACAGTGGCCAGTTGGCCATGAACAACTCCCTATGGGAAGAACCCTTGAGAGGAACCAGACCAGATCTGTCAGGCTGGGTGGAGGTAGAGAACACATAAAGTTGAAGTCGGATGTTTACATACACCTTAGCCAAATACATTTAAACTCAGTTTTTCACAATTCATGACATCTAATACTAGTAAAAATTCCCTGTCTTAGGTCAGTTAGGATCACCACTTTAATTTTAAGAATGTGAAATGTCAGAATAATAGTAGAGAGAATTATTTATTTCAGCTTTTATTTATTTCATCACATTCCCAGTGGTCAGAAGTTTACATACACTCAATTAATATTTGGTAGCATTGCCTTTAAATTGTTTAACTTGGGTCAAACGTTTCGGGTAGCCTTCCACAAGCTTCCCACAATAAGTTGGGTGAATTTTGGCCCATTCCTCCTGACAGAGCTGGTGTAACTGAGTCAAGTTTGTAGGCCTCCTTGCTCGCACACGCTTTTTCAGTTCTGCCCACACATTTTCTATAGGATTGAGGTCAGGGCTTTGTGATGGCCACTCCAATACCTTGACTTTGTTGTCCTTAAGCCATTTTTACACAACTTTGGAAGTATGCTTGGAGTCATTGTCCATTTGGAAGACCCATTTGCGACCAAGCTTTAACTTCCTGACTGATGTCTTGAGATGTTGCTTCAATATATCCACATAATTTTCCTTCCTCATGATGCCATCTATTTTGTGAAGTGCACCAATTCCTCCTGCAGCAAAGCACCCCCACAGCATGATGCTGCCACCCCAGTGCTTCACGGTTGGGATGGTGTTCTTCGGCTTGCAAGCATCCCTCTTTTTCCTCCAAACTTAACGATGGTCATTATGGCCAAACAGTTCTATTTTTGTTTCATCAGACCAGAGGACAGTTCTCCAAAAAGTACGATCTTTGTCCCCATGGGCAGTTGCAAACTGTAGTCTGTTTTTTGATGGCAGTTTTGAAGCAGTGGCATCTTCCTTGCTGAGCGGCCTTTCAGGTTATGTCGATATTGGTCTCGTTTTACTGTGGATATAGATACTTTTGTACCTGTTTCTTCCAGAATCTTCACAAGGTCCTTTGCTGTTGTTCTGGGATTGATTTGCACTTTTCGCACCAAAGTACCTTCATCTCTAGGAGACAGAACGCGTCTCCTTCCTGAGTGGTATGACGGCTGTGTGGTCCCATGGTGTTTATACTTGCGTACTATTGTTTGTACAGATGAACATGGTACCTTCAGGCGTTTGGAAATTGCTCCCAAGGATGAACCAGACTTGTGGAGGTCTACAACATTTTCTTCTGAGGTCTTGGCTGATTTCTTTTGATTTTCCCATGATGTCAAGCAAAGAGGCACTGAGTTTGAAGGTAGGCCTTGAAATACATCCACAGGTACACCTCCAATTGACTCAAATTATGTAAATTAGCCTATCAGAAGCTTCTAAAGCCATGACATCGTTTTCTGGAATTTTCCAAGCTGTTTAAAGGCACAGTCAACTTAGAGTATGTAAACTTCTGACCCACTGGAATTGTGATACAGTGAATTATAAGTGAAATAATCTGTCTGTAAACAATTGTTGGAAAAATTACTTATGTCATGCACAAAGTAGATGTCCTAACCTACTTGCCAAAACTAAAGTTTGTTGACAATAAATTTGTGGAGTGGTTGAAAAACAAGTTTTAATGACTCCAACCTAAGTGTATGTAAACTTCCGACTTCAACTGTAGTTGTTATGTCATGTCTGTTCTAGTGTGTTCTGGAATGAATGACTCAGTCATGTTTTGTTCTGGGGAAGTATACAATAATGTATTGTCCTCCTATACCATTAATCGTATGTAAAGAGTCAGTGGAGGCAGTCTGAACACTATGGCTCGGCTCAGCTCTGATCCTGTGTCTGTCTGTGTGTTTGTGAACCCTGTGACAGAGCAGTGGTCTGCTGGTCAGACAGTTCTTCCCTGTGGGTTCTAGGGGCAGAGATGTTCCCTGCCTGCCTAAGAGGAAGCTCCAGTGATTAGTGACTAACGTTAGCGCCAGAATGGAACACTGAAAAACTCTAGAGAGCCAGCAGAAAACCTGGTAACTGTTGCCGGGGGGGGGGGGGGGGCTAAGATGGAGGATGCTGCTGGTTGGCATGGCAACAATGAATGGAGGACGTGTGTGTGTGTGTGTGTGAGAGAGAGGCAGAGTTAGTCTCGTTAGCCACCTGGGGGCTGGTTGGGTTGGCCTGACACATCCCATCTTGCCCTTCTCTATCGCGCTCTCTCACTTTCTCTCAGATTCAGAGAAGCTTTATTAGCATGAATGACAAAGCCACTGTTGCTAAAGCGAAGTGAGATAATGACATCTTTCTTCTCTCTCTCTCTCTCTCTCTCTCTCTCTCTCTCTCTGTGTCTCTCTCTCTTTGTCGACTAGACTTAATGCATTTCATTCAGTGATTCATTAATTGATAGACTAACTTCTCTGAAGCATATTTCCACTGTCTCTGTTAGTCTTGTTCCATCAGGGCCAGATCCTGTTGCGCTGCTTGACAATCTACAGGTACACAGAGGAAGAGAGAGAAAATAGACAGAGGTTTGGGGGAAAGGAAGCTGGCGAGAACAGAGCGTTAGGAATCTGAGCATAATACTCTCTGGGGATTTGTGTGTGTGTGACAGCCCAGTGTATAGCATGTGTAGAGCGTGACTGCTGGTAGTTTGGCGTGTTAGTCGTGATAAGGCACGAGTCTCTTCTGGGCGGCAGGTAGCTTAGTGGTTAAGAGCGTTGTGCCAGTAACCGAAAGGTCGCTGGTTCTAATCCCCGAGCCGACTAGGTGAAAAATCTGTCGATGTGCCCTTGAGCAAGGCACTTAACCCTAATTGCTAATGTAAGTCGCTCTGGATAAGAATGTCTGCTAAATGACTAAAATGTAAATGTATTTTCTTCATGTCTTAGCCTTTGAGCCATAAAGCCTTTGACAAGCTTGTATCTCCTCTGTAGGATACACAGACACACACACACACACACACACACACACACTGGTATTTTTCCCAGTGTACAGATTCCAACCTAACCATGTAAACAGGAAACCCTTATTTTGATGACAGTCGAGCCAAATTGTGTTTGTGTTATGCAGTAGCACTCACAGTGTTGTCTCCCCCTGCAGGATATGAGAAGACATGTCGTGATGACCCTCCTGGACACTGAGCAGTCTTATGTGGAGTCGCTCCGGACACTCATACAGGTAATACAACACACACACAATCACTCACACTCACACACACACACACACTCACACACACACACTCACAGGAACCCCCAGTGCTAACAGATGGTTGAAGTTGCAATGTCTTAATGTTAAATGAATCCTGCTAAAGCCCCTCTCCTCACCCCTCTCACCACCTCATTCAGACATCAGTCTCCCTACCCAGACCCAACCCTCACCCCACAACTCCACAACCCCATTCCACTCCACCCCCACCCCACAACTCCACAACCCCATTCCACTCCACCCCCACCCCACAACTCCACAACCCCATTCCACTCCACCCTCACCCCACAACTCCACAACCCCATTCCACCCCCACCCTCACCCCACAACTCCACAATCCCATTCCACTCCACCCCCACCCCACAACTCCACAACCCCATTCCACTCCACCCCCACCCCACAACTCCACAACCCCATTCCACTCCACCCCCACCCCACAACTCCACAACCCCATTCCACTCCACCCCCACCCCACAACTCCACAATCCCATTCCACTCCACCCCCACCCCACAACTCCACAACCCCATTCCACTCCACCCCCACTCCACAACCCCACTCCACCCCCACCCCACAACTCCACAACCCCACTCCACTCCACCCCCACCCCACAACCCCTATTGTCTCTTAGATAGACTCCCTTCGTCCCTCTCTACCGTACCTCCCCACAACCCCTCTCACTGAGACAGGCCAACCCTATCCCCAACCTCCCCTCGACACAAACCCCAACCACGAACAGATACCCCCCACCTTAAATAACCCCAGCCCCCCTTACACACAGATAGTATTTTCCGTTCAGCCCCTCTCATAGAGGAATTTACACTCGCTCTCTTCAGCCCCTCTGCTCTTTAATGATACAGTTCTTTATGGAAGAGATGTTCAGCCCCTCTGCTCTTTGATGATACAGTTCTTTATGGAAGAGATGTTCAGCCTCTCTGCTCTTTGATGATACAGTTCTTTATGGAAGAGATGTTCAGCCTCTCTGCTCTTTGATGATACAGTTCTTTATGGAAGAGATGTTCAGCCCCTCTGCTCTTTGATGATACAGTTCTTTATGGAAGAGATGTTCAGCCTCTCTGCTCTTTGATGATACAGTTCTTTATGGATGAGATGTTCAGCCCCTCTGCTCTTTGATTATACAGTTCTTTATGGGAGAGATGTTCAGCCTCTGGTCTTTGATGATACAGTTCTTTATGGAAGAGATGTTCAGCCTCTCTGCTCTTTGATGATACAGTTCTTTATGGAAGAGATGTTCAGCCTCTCTGCTCTTTGATGATACAGTTCTTTATGGAAGAGATGTTCAGCCTCTCTGCTCTTTGATGATACAGTTCTTTATGGAAGAGATGTTCAGCCCCTCTGCTCTTTGATGATAGTTATTTATGGAAGAGATGTTCAGCCGCTCTGCTCTTTGATGATAGTTATTTATGGAAGAGATGTTCAGCCGCTCTGCTCTTTGATGATACAGTTCTTTATGGAAGAGATGTTCAGCCCCTGGTCTTTGATGATACAGTTCTTTATGGAAGAGATGTTCAGCCTCTCTGCTCTTTGATGATACAGTTCTTTATGGAAGAGATGTTCAGCCTCTCTGCTCTTTGATGATACAGTTCTTTATGGAAGAGATGTTCAGCCTCTGCTCTTTGATGATACAGTTCTTTATGGAAGAGATGTTCAGCCTCTCTGCTCTTTGATTATACAGTTATTTATGGAAGAGATGTTCAGCCTCTGCTCTTTGATGATATCGTTCTTTATGGAAGAGATGTTCAGCCTCTCTGCTCTTTGATGATATAGTTATTTATGGAAGAGATGTTCAGCCTCTCTACTCTCTGATGATACAGTTCTTTATGGAAAAGATTTTCAGCCTCTCTGCTCTTTTTTAATGATACCGTTCTTTATGGAAGAGATGTTCAGCCTCTCTGCTCTCTGTTGATACAGTTATTTATGGAAGAGATGTTCAGCCTCTCTGCTCTTTAATGATACAGTTCTTTATGGAAGAGATGTTCAGCCCCTCTGCTCTTTGATTATACAGTTCTTTATGGGAGAGATGTTCAGCCCCTCTGCTCTTTGATTATACAGTTCTTTATGGAAGAGATGTTCAGCCTCTCTGCTCTTTGATGATAGTTATTTATGGAAGAGATGTTCAGCCGCTCTGCTCTTTGATGATACAGTTCTTTATGGAAGAGATGTTCAGCCTCTGGTCTTTGATGATACAGTTCTTTATGGAAGATGTTCATCCTCTCTGCTCTTTGATGATACAGTTCTTTATGGAAGAGATGTTCAGCCTCTGCTCTTTGATGATACAGTTCTTTATGGAAGAGATGTTCAGCCTCTCTGCTCTTTAATTATACAGTTATTTATGGAAGAGATGTTCAGCCGCTCTGCTCTTTGATGATACAGTTCTTTATGGAAGATGTTCAGCCTCTCTGCTCTTTGATGATACAGTTCTTTATGGAAGAGATGTTCAGCCTCTCTGCTCTTTGATTATACAGTTATTTATGGAAGAGATGTTCAGCCTCTGCTCTTTGATGATATCGTTCTTTATGAAAGAGATGTTCAGCCTCTCTGCTCTTTGATGATATAGTTATTTATGGAAGAGATGTTCAGCCCCTCTGCTCTTTGATTATACAGTTCTTTATGGGAGAGATGTTCAGCCTCTGGTCTTTGATGATACAGTTCTTTATGGAAGAGATGTTCAGCCTCTCTGCTCTTTGATGATACAGTTCTTTATGGAAGAGATGTTCAGCCTCTCTGCTCTTTGATGATACAGTTCTTTATGGAAGAGATGTTCAGCCTCTCTGCTCTTTGATGATACAGTTCTTTATGGAAGAGATGTTCAGCCCCTCTGCTCTTTGATGATAGTTATTTATGGAAGAGATGTTCAGCCGCTCTGCTCTTTGATGATAGTTATTTATGGAAGAGATGTTCAGCCGCTCTGCTCTTTGATGATACAGTTCTTTATGGAAGAGATGTTCAGCCCCTGGTCTTTGATGATACAGTTCTTTATGGAAGAGATGTTCAGCCTCTCTGCTCTTTGATGATACAGTTCTTTATGGAAGAGATGTTCAGCCTCTCTGCTCTTTGATGATACAGTTCTTTATGGAAGAGATGTTCAGCCTCTGCTCTTTGATGATACAGTTCTTTATGGAAGAGATGTTCAGCCTCTCTGCTCTTTGATTATACAGTTATTTATGGAAGAGATGTTCAGCCTCTGCTCTTTGATGATATCGTTCTTTATGGAAGAGATGTTCAGCCTCTCTGCTCTTTGATGATATAGTTATTTATGGAAGAGATGTTCAGCCTCTCTACTCTCTGATGATACAGTTCTTTATGGAAAAGATTTTCAGCCTCTCTGCTCTTTTTTAATGATACCGTTCTTTATGGAAGAGATGTTCAGCCTCTCTGCTCTCTGTTGATACAGTTATTTATGGAGGAGATGTTCAGCCTCTCTGCTCTTTAATGATACAGTTCTTTATGGAAGAGATGTTCAGCCCCTCTGCTCTTTGATTATACAGTTCTTTATGGGAGAGATGTTCAGCCCCTCTGCTCTTTGATTATACAGTTCTTTATGGAAGAGATGTTCAGCCTCTCTGCTCTTTGATGATAGTTATTTATGGAAGAGATGTTCAGCCGCTCTGCTCTTTGATGATACAGTTCTTTATGGAAGAGATGTTCAGCCTCTGGTCTTTGATGATACAGTTCTTTATGGAAGATGTTCATCCTCTCTGCTCTTTGATGATACAGTTCTTTATGGAAGAGATGTTCAGCCTCTGCTCTTTGATGATACAGTTCTTTATGGAAGAGATGTTCAGCCTCTCTGCTCTTTAATTATACAGTTATTTATGGAAGAGATGTTCAGCCGCTCTGCTCTTTGATGATACAGTTCTTTATGGAAGATGTTCAGCCTCTCTGCTCTTTGATGATACAGTTCTTTATGGAAGAGATGTTCAGCCTCTCTGCTCTTTGATTATACAGTTATTTATGGAAGAGATGTTCAGCCTCTGCTCTTTGATGATATCGTTCTTTATGAAAGAGATGTTCAGCCTCTCTGCTCTTTGATGATATAGTTATTTATGGAAGAGATGTTCAGCCTCTCTACTCTCTGATGATACAGTTCTTTATGGAAAAGATGTTCAGCCTCTCTGCTCTTTTTTAATGATACCGTTCTTTATGGAAGAGATGTTCAGCCTCTCTGCTCTCTGATGATACAGTTATTTATGGAAGAGATGTTCAGCCTCTCTGCTCTCTGATGATACAGTTCTTTATGGAAGAGATGTTCAGCCTCTGCTCTTTAATGATACAGTTCTTTATGGAAAAGATGTTCAGCTTCTCTGCTCTTTTTTAATGATACCGTTCTTTATGGATGAGATGTTCAGCTTCTCTGCTCTTTGATGATACAGTTCTTTATGGAAGAGATGTTCAGCCCCTGGTCTTTGATGATACAGTTCTTTATGGAAGAGATGTTCAGCCTCTGCTCTTTGATGATACAGTTCTTTATGGAAGAGATGTTCAGCCTCTCTGTTCTTTTTTTTTTTATGATACCGTTCTTTATGGAAGAGATGTTCAGACAGTAGAAGCTGATAGAGAAGAAAGAAGACGTGGGTGAGAGACGAGTGGACAGTTAAGAGTTTAAAGAGGGGGAAGAGAGGCTTGGGAGAGGAGAGAGAGGGAAGAGAGGCTTGGGAGAGGGAGAGAGAGGGGAAAGAGAGGTTTGGGAGAGGGGGAAGAGAGGTTTGGGAGAGGGAGAGGAGAGAGAGAGAGGGGGAAGAGAGGCATGGGAGAGGAGAGAGTGGTAAGAAAGGCTTGGGAGAGGGAGAGGAGAGAGGGGTAAGAGAGGCTTGGGAGGGGAAAGAGAGGGGGAAGAGAGGCTTGAGAGGGGGAAGAGGGGAAGGAGAGGGGGAAGAGAGGCTTGGGAGGGGGAAGAGAGGCTTGGGAGGGGGAAGAGAGGCTTGGGAGGGGGAAGAAAGGCTTGGGAGGGGAAAGAGAGGGGGAAGAGAGGAGAGAGGGGGAAGAGAGGCTTGGGAGGGGAAAGATAGGGGGAAGAGAGGCTTGGGAGGGGGAAGAGAGGGGGAAGAGAGGCTTGGGAGGGGGAAGAGAGGGGGAAGAGAGGCTTGGGAGGGGAAAGAAAGGCTTGGGAGGGGAAAGAGAGGGGGAAGAGAGGAGAGAGGGGGAAGAGAGGCTTGGGAGGGGGAAGAGAGGGGGAAGAGAGGCTTGGGAGGGGGAAGAGAGGCTTGGGAGGGGAAAGAGAGGGGGAAGAGAGGCTTGGGAGGGGGAAGAGAGGCTTGGGAGGGGAAAGAGAGGCAGTATGTTGAACTGCAGCCACAGTAAGCCCAGGTGCCATGTAGTCAAAACAGAATGAGAAGCGTGTGTGAGACACACCATCGATCAGGCACCCTCTGAACAGACCCCAAACACACACTCACACTGTATTAATAAACAATGCACACACCACGTGCATACACACACATCCTACCAACTCAGGCTATATACGCAGATCACACTCTCTTACACACACACACACACACACACACACACACACACACACGCAAAAAGTGCTTGTTTAATGGGGTCTGTGGCTTGCCTGGATGTGTTCCCATTTCACGAGGCTGGTTTCAGGAAAAGAAGGTTTAATTTTCCCAAAATAGAAACATATTTGTCATTCTATGTAGTGTGTGTGCCTGCCTGGTAACAAAATATTAACTGGAACTGTCTATTTATAGTAACTGTTCTGTAGTTGATTGAGGTTGATTATGTGTGCGGGACTGAGGGAAGAAGAAATAAAGGGAGAGAAGAAGAGGGACGGGTGGAAAAGAGGTAGAGAGGTAGACGTTCCATATCCTCCGTTTTGAAAAATGGAAACATTTGAGACGGTAGATACTAGGGCTGGGAATGGCTAGGGATCTCACCACACGATATTATCACCATACTGAGGGATCTCACCACACGATATTATCACCATACTGAGGGATCTCACCACACGATATTATCACCATACTGAGGGATCTCACCTCACGATATTATCACCATACTGAGGGATCTCACCACACGATATTATCACCATACTGAGGGATCTCACCTCACGATATTATCACCATACTGAGGGATCTCACCTCACGATATTATCACCATACTGAGGGATCTCACCTCACGATATTATCACCATACTGAGGGATCTCACCACACGATATTATCACCATACTGAGGGATCTCACCTCACGATATTATCACCATACTGAGGGATCTCACCACACGATATTATCACCATACTGAGGGATCTCACCTCACAATATTATCATCATATTGAGGGACCTCACCACACGATATTATCACCATACTGAGGGATCTCACCACATGATATTATCACCATACTGAGGGATCTCACCACACGATATTATCACCATACTGAGGGATCTCACCACACGATATTATCACCATACTGAGGGATCTCACCACACGATATTATCACATTACTGAGGGATCTCACCACACGATATTATCACCATACTGAGGGATCTCACCTCACGATATTATCACCATACTGAGGGACCTCACCACACGATATTATCACCATACTGAGGGATCCCACCTCACAATATTATCCCCATACTTAGGTGCCGATACGATATGTATTGCAATTATTTTCATGATTCTATGTATTGCGATTCGATACTGTGATTTTATTACGATTCGATGTTCCAAACATATTGCTCACCATATGTCTGCTGCAGAGGGACAAGAGAGAGCCATGAGAAAATTAGTTTTGATCAGTCATGGAAATAATAGGGCTGAAAACAAATTGTCTCCCTATTTAAAAATAAGCTGGAGAACAAGCTATGAAGGAAAAATACTGGAATTTTGGTGCAGGTACAGCCAACTAGTGCAAAAAATAATATTGCGATATTGTAAAAATTATACGATACAATATATTGTCAAAAATAATATCCTGATATGTAACTATCGATTCCCCCCCCATCACTAGTAGATAATGTGGGCCCATGGGGACACTGAGGTATTTCCTTTCATCAAAGCCTGAACATACACACACACACACACACACACACACAACCACACATACAGAGTACTCACAACCTCATTGCTATTTTCCTTATGTACAATAAAGGCTGGTTTTGACTCAAGCTCTCTCTCTCTCTCTACCTCCCCCCTCTCTATCTCTCTCTCTCTCTCTCTCTCTCTCTCTCTAACTCCCCCCTCTCTATCTCTCTCGCTCTCTCTAACTCCCCCCTCTCTATCTCTCTCGCTCTCTCTCTAACTCCCCCCTCTCTCTCTATCTCCCCCCTCTATCTCTCTCGCTCTCTCTCTAACTCCCCCCTCTCTATCTCTAACTCCCCCCTCTCTATCTCTCTCTCTAACTCCCCTCTCTCTACCTCCCCCCTCTCTCTCTACCTCCCACTCTCTCTCTTTCTCTCCCTCATATATTTCCCCTCCTCTATATCCCCTCTTTTGTCCCCTCTCTATTTTTCTCCCTCCCCCTCTCTATCTCTCCCCCTCTCCCTCCCACCCTCCCCCTCTCTATCTCTCCCCCTCTCCCTCCCACCCTCCCTCTCTCCCTCCCTATCTCTCCCCCTCTCCCTCCCACCCTCTCTCCCTCTCTATCTCTCCCCCTCTCCCTCCCACCCTCCCTCTCTCACTATCTGTAGGGCTATATGCGGCCTTTGAAGCATTCAGACAGTGGATCCCTAGTTGATCCCTCATTGGTGGATGAGATGTTCTATCAGATCCCAGAGATCCTGGAGCACCATGAGCACTTCCTGGAACAGGTCACCAGCTGCATCAGCCAATGGCACGACAAACAGACCGTGGGTCAGCTGCTTATCCAATCGGTAAGTACCTCCCTCCATCCAATCATTGTGAACCATGGATAATGGAAAAACCACGGGTGAAAGAAAGTCGGTATGGTCCAGTACCGGAAAACAAAAGAGTTAAAACAAAATGTCAAGAAAACTATAAGCTAGTACACGATTATTTACCACGACCGCATGTCTGCTGCATGAAAAATTAGCGAATTGATTTGAAACCCTGTGGTATACGCTCCAAATTGCATTGTGGTTCGACGAGAACACTTACATTTTACATACACTAAGTTGATGGTGCCTTTAAACAGCTTGGAAAATTCCAGAAAAATATGTCATGGGGAGGTAGAAGCTTCTGATAGGCAAATTGACATAATTTGAGTCAATTGGAGGTGTACCTGTGGATATATTTCAAGGCCTAACTTCAAACTCTGTGCCTCTTTGCTTGACATCATGGGAAAATCAAAATAAATCAGCCAAGACTTCCGAAAAACAATTGTAGACCTCCACAAGTCTGGTTCATCCTTGGGAGCAATTTCCAAACACCTGAAGGTACCACGTTCATCTGTACAAACAACAGTACGCAAGTATAAACACCATGGGACCACGCAGCCGTCATACCGCTCAGGAAGGAGACGCGTTCTGTCTCCTAGAGATGAACGTTCTTTGGTACGAAAAGTGCAAATCAATCCCAAAACAACAGCAAAGGACCTTGTGAAGATGCTGGAGGAAACGGGTACAAAAGTATCTATATCCACAGTAAAACTAGTCCTATATCGACATAACCTGAAAGGCTGCTCAGCAAGGAAGAAACCACTGCTCCAAAACCGCCATAAAAAAGACAGACTACGGTTTGCAATTGCTCATGGGGACAAAGATCTTACTTTTTGGAGAAATGTCCTCTGGTCTGATGAAGCAAAAATAGAACTGTTTGGCTATAATGACCATCGTTATATTTGGAGGAAAAATGTGGGAATGTGATGAAAGAAATAAAAGCTGAAATAAATCATTCTCTCTACTATTATTCTGACATTTCACATTCTTAAAATTAAAGTGGTGATCCTAACTGACCTAAGACAGGGAATTTGTACTAGTATTAGATGTCATGAATTGTGAAAAACTGAGTTTAAATGTATTTGGCTAAATTGTATGTAAACTTCCGACTTCAATTGTAAATGTTCTACCTTTTGGTCATGTAGTGTACCTCTGAGAGAGAGAGAGACACGGCACACACACACAGACACACACACACACTTCACCCCTAAATAGTAAGGTACAGTGACTTCCCCCTGACCCTCCTACCTCCTGTAAGTCCATGGTCCATGTTAACCCCCTGTCTCCTCTCCTGGTCAATGTTAACCACCTGTCTCCTCTCCTAGTCCATGTTCACCCCCTGTCTCCTCTCCTAGTCCATGTTAACCCCTGTCTCCTCTCCTAGTCCATGTTAACCCCCTGTCTCCTCTCCTAGTCCATGTTAACCCCCTGTCTCCTCTCCTGGTCCATGTTAACCCCCTGTCTCCTCTCCTGGTCCATGTTAAACCCCGTCTCCTCTCCTAGTCCATGTTAACCCCCTGTCTCCTGTCCTGGTCCATGTTAACCCCCTGTCTCCTCTCCTGGTCCATGTTAACCCCCTGTCTCCTCTCCTGGTCCATGTTAACCCCCTGTCTCCTCTCCTGGTCCATGTTAACCCCCTGTCTCCTCTCCTGGTCCATGTTAACCCCCTGTCTCCTCTCCTGGTCCATGTTAACCCCCTGTCTCCTCTCCTGGTCCATGTTAACCCCCTGTCTCCTCTCCTGGTCCATGTTAACCCCCTGTCTCCTCTCCTGGTCCATGTTAACCCCCTGTCTCCTCTCCTAGTCCATGTTCACCCCCTGTCTCCTTTCCTAGTCCATGTTAACCACCTGTCTCCTCTCCTAGACCATGTTAACCCCTTGTCTCCTCTCCTAGTCCATATTAACCCCCTGTCTCCTCTCCTAGTCCATGTTAACCCCCTGTCTCCTCTCCTAGTCCATGTTAACCCCCTGTCTCCTCTCCTAGTCCATGTTAACCCCCTGTCTCCTCTCCTAGTCCATGTTAACCACCTGTCTCCTCTCCTGGTCCATGTTAACCCCCTGTCTCCTCTCCTGGTCTATGTTAACTCCCTGTCTCCTCTCCTAGTCCATGTTAACCCCCTGTCTCCTCTCCTAGTCCATGTTAACCCCCTGTCTCCTCTCCTAGTCCATGTTAACCCCCTGTCTCCTCTCCTAGTCCATGTTAACCCCCTGTCTCCTCTCCTGGTCCATGTTAACCCCCTGTCTCCTCTCCTAGTCCATGTTAACCCCCTGTCTCCTCTCCTAGTCCATGTTAACCCCCTGTCTCCTCTCCTAGTCCATGTTAACCCCCTGTCTCCTCTCCTAGTCCATGTTAACCCCTTGTCTCCTCTCCTAGTCCATGTTAACCCCCTGTCTCCTCTCCTAGTCCATGTTAACCCCCTGTCTCCTCTCCTAGTCCATGTTAACCCCCTGTCTCCTCTCCTAGTCCATGTTAACCCCCTGTCTCCTCTCCTAGTCCATGTTAACCCCCTGTCTCCTCTCCTGGTCCATGTTAACTCCCTGTCTCCTCTCTTAGTCCATGTTAACTCCTTGTCTCCTCTCATGGTCCATGTTAACCCCGTCTCCTCTCCTGGTCCATGTTAACACCGTCTCCTCTCCTGGTCCATGTTACCCATCTGCTGGTAGCCCTCTGGTTCACCACAACACACACACCTCCCAGGCCAAAAGAACATAGGCCTTAGTCTCTCCCTCTGGGGGCAGAGAGACTTATTCTAACCGGTATAGCATCGCTAGCCTATGCAATCAGATTGTGTAGCATTGTTAGCCCATGCAAGTAAAATGCAGTCAGACTGTGTAGCATTGTTAGCCCATGCTAGTGGAATGCATTTAGAATATGTGGCATTGTTACCCCATTCTAGTGGAATGTAGCGAGTACTAATCCCTTGACCTGTCTGAACTGCCTTTGAGCTAGACATTTCTGCTACAGTGAGGTCAACTTTCGGAGTGTGTGTATTGTGTGTGTGTGTGTGTGTGTCTGACATGTCAGTTTACACACAGATGTCATGTCCCTCAACCTCCCCTCACCGCTTTCCCCTCACCCCGTCTCCCTCACCCCCGTCTCTCTCACCCCTCTATCTCACCCCCTCACCCCTCTCTCTCACCCCCCTCACCCCTCTCTCTCACCCCCTTCACCCCTCTATCTCACCCCCTCACCCCTCTCTCTCACCCCCCTCACCCCTCTATCTCACCCCTCTCTCCCACCCCCCTCACCCCTCTCTCTCACCGCTCTCTCACCCACTTCACCCCTCTCTCTCTTACCCCCCTCACCCCTCTCTCCCACCCCCCTCACCCCTCTCTCTCACCGCTCTCTCACCCCCTTCACCCCTCTCTCTCTTACCCCCCTCACCCCTCTCTCCCACCCCCCTCACCCCTCTCTCTCACCGCTCTCCCACCCCCTTCACCCCTCTCTCTCCCACCCCCCTCACCCCTCTCTCTCTTACCCCCCTCACCCCTCTCTCTCTTACCCCCCTCACCCCTCACCCCTTCTCCCCCTCTACAGTTCAGCCCCTTGTGATGATACCCTGTCAAAACACATCTGTCTCAGTAGCCCTGAACTGGCCTGACCCCGTGTACTAGCACACACAGAACCTCTGTGCCGTCTATGCAGTCCTGCTCCCTCCTTTGACAGACAGCCGACAGTAACATCATGTATAGTTGGTAGAGCATTGCGCTTGTAACACCAGGATAGTGGGTTCGATTCCCGGGACCACCCATACGTAAAATGTATGCACGCATGACTGTAAGTCGATTAGGATAAAAGCATCTGCTAAATGGCAAATATTATTATTACATATTAGATTAGAGAGAGGCTAAAATACAGATATTATACTGTAAAGACTCTATATTATAGAGCCAGGGAGGTTGTGTAAGAGACTTGGCCTGCCAGTTAGGGTCAACCTTGCATTTCTAGACCTCCATTCTGTTTACTTTCTGTCCATTCCACCTGTCCAGACTCCAGAGTGTGTATATTTGGGTTATGAATATAGTGTGTTTATGTGGGTGTATTGGGAGCTGTGGATGTCATGTTTGAATGTCTGAGCAGTTCATTCCAGATTGATGAAGGAGAGAGAGAGACTTATGCTCTTTGAGATATCTCCACTTAAAGATCCAATGCAGCCGTTTTTATCTCAAAATCAAATCATTTCTGGGTAACAATTAAGTACCTTACTGTGATTGTTTTAAATTAAAATGGTGAAAAATAAACAGAAATTGCTTCTTAGCAATACTTTTGCTAGAACTGTCTGGGAGTGTTCTGAGTGGGAGGGGACAACTGAAAACTAGCTCTGTTTCTTATTGGTCTATTCTTATTCCAACCTCGTAGTGTGGAAATGTATTTAAAACATTTTTGACTGCACTGTCCCTTTAAAAGGAGAAGAAATGATGCCTCACACATTAGAGGGGAAAGAGTGACAGAAGAGGATGGGGAGAGGGGCTGCTTGTGTAACTGGAGGGAAGGAGAGAGGGGTTACAGGTGACAGCGTAGGTGGATAGCACAGGACGCTGCTGAGGGGAGGACATCTCATAATAATGGCTGGAATGGAGTCAATGGAATGGTATCAAACACATGGAAACCATGGAAACCATGTGTTTGATGTGTTCAATACCATTCCATGTATTCCGTTCCATCCATTACTATGAGCCCGTCCTACCCAATTAAGCTGCCACCGGCCGCCTGTGGTGTATATCACCTGATTTATTACTTTGTGAACGTCAGAGCATCCTTTCTCCATCCTGCTATCACTCCTTACAGATGTAGAGAGGGACGGAGGAGAGAGGGACGGAGGAGAGGGACGGAGGAGAGGGGGACTGAGGAGAGGGGGACGGAGGAGAGAGGGACGGAGGAGAGAGGGACGGAGGAGAGGGGGACTGAGGAGAGGGGGACTGAGGAGAGGGGGACTGAGGAGAGGGGGACTGAGGAGAGAGGGACGGAGGAGAGGGGGACTGAGGAGAGGGGGACGGAGGAGAGGGGGACGGAGGAGAGGGGGACGGAGGAGAGGGGGACGGAGGAGAGGGGGACTGAGGAGAGAGGGACTGAGGAGAGAGGGCAGCTCTTTTCATGAGGGGTTGTAATGCCTATTTCTGTTATAACTGATTCCAGCGGCTGACCCAAAACATCACCGGCGGAGGAGAGGCACTCGGAGCGGCTGCTGGTTCGACTTAGGAGGCGCGCACATCACCCACCGCTTCCAAGTATTCTACTCGCTAATGTTCAGTCTTTGGTTAATAAGCTCGACGAACAACAGGCAAGGATTTCCTTCCAGAGAGACATCAAGGCCTGTAACATCCTCTGTTTCACGGAAACATGGCTCTCTTGGGATATTCTGTCGGAATCGGTCCAGCCAGATGGGTTCTCAGTTCATCGCGCAGACAGGAATAAATATCTCTCCGGGAAGCAGAAGGGCGGAGGTGTGTGTTTCATGATTAACGACACATGGTGTAATTGTAGTAACATAGAGGAACTCGAGTCCTCCTGTTCACCCAACCTAGAATATCTCACAATCAAATGCTGACCGTATTATCTCCCAAGATAATTTTCTTCGGTTAATGTCACGGCCGTGTATATCCCCCCTCAAGCCGATACCACGACGGCCCTCAAAGAACTTCACTAGACCTCATGCAAACTGGAAACCACATATCCTGAGGCTGCATTTATTGTAGCCGGGGATTTTAACAAAGCAAATTTGAGGACTAGGCTGCCGAAGTTCTATCAACATTATTGACTGTTGTACTCGCGCTGCTAAAATCCTCGACCATTGCTAATCGAACATCCGAGATGGTTATAAGGCCCTCCCCCGCCCTCCTTTCGGCAAATCTGACCACGACTCCATTTTGCTTCTCCCTTCCTATAGGCAGAAACTCAAACAGGAAGTACCTGTGCTAAGGACTATTCAACGCTGGTCTGACCAATCGGAATCCACGCTTCAAGATTGTTTTGATCACGCGGACTGGGATATGTTCCGGGTAGCTTCTGAAAATAATTGAGACGTATACACTGAAACGGTGACTGAGTTTATCAGGAAGTGTATAGGTGATGTTGTGACAACTGTGACTATTAAAACCTACCCTAACCAGAAACCGTGGATAGATGGCAGCATTCGCGCAGATCTGAAAGCGCGAACCACCGCATTCAACCATGGCAAGGTGACTGGGAATATGGCAGAATACAAACAGTGTAACTACTCACTCCGCAAGTCAATTAAACTGGCAAAACATCAGTATAGAGACAAAGTGGAGTCGCAATTCAACGGCTCAGACACAAGACGTATGTGGCAGGGTCTACAGACAATCACGGACTACAAAAGGAAAACCAGCCACGTCGCCGACACCGACGTCTCGCTTCCAGACAAGCTAAACACCTTTTTCGCCCTCTTTGAGGATAACACAGTGCCACTGACGAGGCCCACTACCAAGGACTGTGGCCTCTCCTTCTCCATGGCGACATGATTAAGACATTTAAGCATGATAACCCCCGCAAGGCTTCCGGCCCAGACGGCATCCCTAACCGCGTCCTCAGAGCATGTGCAGACCAGCTGGCTGGTGTGTTTACAGACATATTAAATCTTTCCATATCCCAGTCTGCTGTTCCCACATGCTTCAAGATGTCCACCATTGTTCCTGTACCCAAAAAAGCAAAGGTAACTTAACTAAATGACTATCGCCCTGTAGCACTCAACTCTGTCATCATGAAGTGCTTTGAGAGACTAGTCAAGGATCATATCACCTCTACCTTACCTGTCACCCTAGACCCACTCCAATTTGCATACCGCCCCAAAAGATCCACAGACGATGCAATCGCCATCACACTGCACACTGCCCTATCCCATCTGGACAAGAGGAATACCTATGTAAGAATGCTGTTCATTGACTATAGCTCAGCATTCAACACCATAGTACCTTCCAAGCTCATCATTAAGCTCGAGGTCCTGGATCTGAACCCCGCCCTGTGCAACTGGGTCCTGGACTTCCTGACGGGCCGCCCCCAGGTGGTGAAGGTAGGAAACAACATCTCCACTTTGCTGATCCTCAACACTGGGGCCCCACAAGGGTGCGTGCTCAGCCCCCTCATGTACTCCCTGTTCAACCATGACTGTGTGGCTAAGCACGCCTCCAGAATTTGGAAAGCTTCAAGTTCCTTGGTGTACACATCACCGACAAACTGAAATGGTCCACCCACGCAGACAGTGTGGTGAAGAAGGCGCAACAGAGCCTCTTCAACCTCAGGAGGCTGAAGAAATTTGGCTTAGCACCTAAAACCCTCACAAACTTTTACAGATGCACAATTGAGAGCATCCTGTTGGGCTGTATCACCGCCTGGTACGGCAACTGCACCGCCCACAACCGCAGGGCTCTCCAGAGGGTGGTGCGGTCTGCCGAACGCATTACCGGGGGCAAACTACCCGCCCTCCAAGACACATACAGCACCCGATGTCACAGGAAGGCCAAGAAGATCATCAAGGACATCAACCACCCGAGCCACTGCCTGTTCACCCCGCTATCATCCAGAAGGCGAGGTCAATACAGGTGCATCAAAGCTGGGACCGAGAGAATGAAAAACAGCTTCTATCTCAAGGCCATCAGACTGTTAAATAGCCATCACTAGCACATTAGAGGCTGCTGCTGCCTATTGAAATCACTGGCCACTTTAAGAAATGGAACACTAGTCACTTTAATAATGTTTACATATCTTGCACTACTCATCTCATATGTACAGTGGGGAAAAAAAGTATTTAGTCAGCCACCAATTGTGCAAGTTCTCCCACATAAAAAGATGAGAGAGGCCTGTAATTTTCATCATAGGTACACATTAACTATGACAGACAAAACCAGAAAAAAAATCCAGAAAATCACATTGTAGGATTTTTTATGAATTTATTTGCAAATTATGGTGGAAAATAAGTATTTGGTCACCTACAAACAAGCAAGATTTCTGGCTCTCACAGACCTGTAACTTCTTCTTTAAGAGGCTCCTCTGTCCTCCACTCGTTACCTGTATTAATGGCACCTGTTTGAACTTATTATCAGTATAAAAGACACCTGTCCACAACCTCAAACAGTCACACTCCAAACTCCACTATGGCCAAGACCAAAGAGCTGTCAAAGGACACCAGAAACAAAATTGTAGACCTGCACCAGGCTGGGAAGACTGAATCTGCAATAGGTAAGCAGCTTGGTTTGAAGAAATCAACTGTGGGAGCAATTATTAGGAAATGGAAGACATACAAGACCACTGATAATCTCCCTCGATCTGGGGCTCCACGCAAGATCTCACCCCGTGGGGTCAAAATGATCACAAGAACGGTGAGCAAAAATCCCAGAACCACACGGGGGGACCTAGTGAATGACCTGCAGAGAGCTGGGACCAAAGTAACAAAGCCTACCATCAGTAACACACTACACCGCCAGGGACTCAAATCCTGCAGTGCCAGACGTGTCCCCCTGCTTAAGCCAGTACATGTCCAGGCCCGTCTGAAGTTTGCTAGAGTGCATTTGGATGATCCAGAAGAGGATTGGGAGAATGTCATATGGTCAGATGAAACCAAAATATAACTTTTTGGTAAAAACTCAACTCGTCGTGTTTGGAGGACAAAGAATGCTGAGTTGCATCCAAAGAACACCATACCTACTGTGAAGCATGGGGGTGGAAACATCATGCTTTGGGGCTGTTTTTCTACAAAGGGACCAGGACGACTGATCCGTGTAAAGGAAAGAATGAATGGGGCCATGTATCGTGAGATTTTGAGTGAAAACCTCCTTCCATCAGCAAGGGCATTGAAGATGAAACGTGGCTGGGTCTTTCAGCATGACAATGATCCCAAACACACCGCCCGGGCAACGAAGGAGTGGCTTCGTAAGAAGCATTTCAAGGTCCTGGAGTGGCCTAGCCAGTCTCCAGATCTCAACCCCATAGAAAATCTTTGAAGGGAGTTGAAAGTCCGTGTTGCCCAGCGACAGCCCCAAAACATCACTGCTCTAGAGGAGATCGGCATGGAGGAATGGGCCAAAATACCAGCAACAGTGTGTGAAAACCTTGTGAAGACTTACAGAAAACGTTTGACCTGTGTCATTGCCAACAAAGGGTATATAACAAAGTATTGAGAAACTTTTGTTATTGATCAAATACTTATTTTCCACCATAATTTGCAAATAAATTCATTAAAAATCCTACAATGTGATTTTCTGGATTTTTTTCCCTCATTTTGTCTGTCATAGTTGATGTGTACCTATGATGAAAATTACAGGCCTCTCTCATCTTTTTAAGTGGGAGAACTTGCACAATTGGTGGCTGACTAAATACTTTTTTTCCCCACTGTATATACTGCATTCTGTTCAATAATATTCTACTGTATCTTAGTCCATGCCGCTCTGTCATTGCTTGTCCATATATGCATATATTCTTAAATCCCATTGCTTACTAGTTTTGTGTGTATTGGGTATATGTTGTGGAATTGTTAGATATTACTTGTTAGATATTACTGCACTGTCAGAGCTGGAAGCACAAGCATTTCGCTACACCCGCTATAACATCTGCTAAACACGTTTATGTGACAAATAAAATTTGATTTGATTTGAACTATGGACAGGATTCTTCAATGAAATGTTTGTTGTCTTTCAACAAGAGACGACTAGTTTTCTTGCACATTTTTCACTTGAGAAATACTGCACCAAACATCTTAATTAGATGTAAAATTGCGCGACTAAGACCTCTGCAAAAACATTAATTTATTACAGATTTCATGATTTATCTTACATAAATTCAGACTATTTTGTCTATGTTGTTGCTACGGCGTCTCTAAAGGGACAAACAGTAATATTGCAATTTTTTCTTGTTTTTCAAGCTAAAGTATGCGAGGCACAGACGTTCACTTCACCTAGCCGAGTTCTGCTAGGAGTAAACAGAACCTAGTATGGGGGGAGGGGGGGGGACCTTAACAGTATGTTTATATTCATGTTTTCCTGTTAACATTCTCTCTCTCCTCCCCTCTCTATATTTCTCTCTTGTACACAGTTCTCCAAAGAGATTCTTGCTAATATTTATTCAGCATACATCGATAACTTTCTGAACGCCAAAGACGCAGTGAGGATCGCAAAGGAGGCGAAGCCAGCATTCCTCAAGTTCCTGGAGGTGAGTGTGTATGTCCACTGTCTACTGTCTATATGAGTGTGTTTCTGTAGGTGAGTGTGATGCACGGACTTGTCTCTAACTGTCTTTATCTACCGTGTGTGTGTGTCTGTGTGTGTGTCTCTCTGTGTGTGTGTGTGTGTCTCTGTGTGTATCTCTGTGTGTGTGTGTGTGTGTTTGTGTGTGTGTGTGTGTGTGTGTGTGTGTGTGCACATCCTGTCCCTCCTGCTCGTCCAATAGCAGTTTTCTCAGGAGGTTTTCTTTGGAAAGAGACACTCGATTGCTGATCCCCTGGTCCCGGGCGTACACTACACAACTTTCAAAATCCTAACGACGCTGAGCCTATCACATTAAATGACCGTCTTTCCCGTAGTTGTTTGTCTTGACAACGTAGTGGTGCACACACTAAACGATGTGGCACAGACGAACGGTCACACACTACAAGATTCTTCACTTGGTTGTGAGAATTCTCTTGAAAACCAGTGATGAGATTAGATTGTTAACGAGCTGTGGCTCAAAGCAGCCTCATAAACGTTTTCAGTCAGACATTCACGCTTGCCATACAGAGTTGAAATATCTAGCCAACATTTTGACTTGAAAACATTGCTTGTGAACTTCAGAGCTGTAACGATTTGACGCTTTGGTTAAAGGAAAGTACAAACGCATACTAGTAGTAGTGATCGCTCCTGCTGGACAGTCTACACATCCTGGTGATGGGAAACAACGTTATCATCTCACTGGCCTCTTCCCTGGCAAGCTCTCATTGGCTGATCACCGTTCCCGTAACTTGCACGTTCACACTACATTGCAGATTTTGTGCCAATAAAATCAAACGTTTGAAAATATCGGGACGTCTGGGACTGCTCAAACACAGGACCGGCCACGCGCCCCGAGTAGGCAACGACATGGTGATTTTGTCTCCAATCTCAAACACTTGTTTGGGACAGCTTAATTGGGGCCAAATCGTGTAGCGTACGCCTGGCTTGAGGTAGAGCAGTCTGGCCCAGCTCACTAGTGTGACAGGCAGGTTCCACTGAAGTGAATCATTTACATTTTAGTAATTTAGCAGATGCTCTTATCCAGAGCGACTTACAGTTAGTGCATTCATCTTAAAATAGCTAGGTGGGACAACCACATATCTCAGTCATAGTAAGTACATTTTTCCTCAATAAAGTATCTATCAGCAAAGTCAGAGCTAGTAAGGGGGGAAAGTCAAGTGTGAGTGTTGGTTCACGAAAATAATATTTTATTTTTCTTCGAAGAGGTAGGGTTTCAGATGTTTTTGGAAGATGGGCAGGGACTCTGCTGTCCTAGCTTCAGGGGGAAGCTGGTTGGACTGGGCTGAGCGGGAGCTGCCCTCCCGTAGGGGTGGGAGGGCCAAGAGACCAGAGGTGCCAGAATGGACTACTTGGGTCGGGGTGTAGGGTTTGAGCATAGCCTGAAGTTAGGGAGGGGAAGTTCCTCACTAGTGACAGACAGAGTTGAGACATGGAGTTCAAAACATGTGGATGTCTAGTTCAGTGTGTGTGTGTGTATAGTGTTTGTGTGTGTGTGTGTGTGTGTGTGTGTGTGTGTGTGTGTGTGTGTGTGTTTCTCCAGTCACCTATCGGCTGTTGTTTTATTCCGCTCTATAGTTGACCTTTGACCAGACTAGATGATGACCATTAAAAAGTCACAGGAATGTGACTGATCAGAATGTGGAACCATAGCGCCATCTAGTGTCTATGGAGAAACCAGACAGATTATTCACACTGTATGGCTCATATGCATGTCTGACTAGAACTCTGCCCCGTTCTCCCTTTCTCTCCCTTTCTCTCCCTTTCTCTCTCTTCTTTCGCTCCTTCTCTCTCCCACCTTCCTCTCTCTTCCTCCTCCCCCCCCCCACAGACCAGTATGCGTGAGAACAAGGAGAAGCAGGCCCTGGGTGATCTGATGATCAAGCCTGTCCAGAGAATCCCCCGTTATGAGCTGCTGGTCAAGGTGAGTCCCCTCCCCTCTGCCTAACTGGTCAAGGTGAGTCCCCTGCCCATGGTTCCCTCTGCCTAACTGGGATAAGTCCTAGGTGAGTCCAAGGCTTCTCCTGGCCTAGCTGTTTCCAAAATGTCAAACAGTTTAATGTTGAAGGCCTGCCTATGAAAGATTAAGGTAAGCAGGTGTATTCTCTTCCTTTACTTGGTAGTAAAATGTGTGTGTCCCTGTTCTCTAGGATCTGTTGAAGCACACTCCTGAGGAACATCCAGACCACCCGTTGCTATTGGATGCCCAGAGAGACATCAAGCGATTGGCTGAGAAGATCAATAAGGGGCGTCGCTCTGCGGAGGAGGTGGAGAGGGAGACACGCGTCATGCAGGAGATAGAGGCCCACATCGAGGGAGTGGAACACGTCAGAGATGTAGGACACACATATATACTCTCATTTTGTTAAAGATGCTATTATACCTTGTGCTTTCTTTTGCTATCTCAAAGTTTATGATACTGTAATAATGATGATAATCTGTCTCCCTTTCTCTCTCTCTCTGTCAGATCCTTAACCCAATGAGGAAGTTCCTGAGACAGGAGATGGTGGTGGAGGCGGTGAGACTGAGACAGTAGATTGACATTTAGATAAACAGTGTGCTATTATGATGATCTTCCAGATAGACTTACAGCAGAGACTGCCCTCCGTCAGATATCAATCTAGATAACAGATAAGAAGGATTGGATCTCTCTCTCTTGCGCTTTCTCTCTTTCCTTCTCTCTTTCTTTCTCTCTCACTCTTTCTTTCTCTCTTTTTCTCACTCTCTTTCTCTCTCTCGCTCTCTCTCTGTCTGTCTGTCCGTCTGTCTCTCACTCTCTCTCTCCTCTCTCTCTCTCTCTGCAGAAGACCGTGGGGGGTAAGAAGGACCGTTCTCTCTTCCTCTTCAGTGATCTGCTCATCTGCACCACACTGAAGAGGAAGTCTGGATCCCTGAGACGCAGCTCCATGAGCCTGTGAGTCTCACACACACACACACACACACACACACACACACAAACAAACCTGCAATGCAGCTGCTTGAGCTTCTGAGTCACAATATAGAATGACAACAGACAGATCAGTCCAACAGACAGATCGGTCCATCAGACAGATCGGTCCATCAGACAGATCAGTCCAACAGACAGATCAGTCCAACAGAAAGATCAGTCCAACAGACAGATCAGCCCAACAGACAGATCAGTCCAACAGACAGATCAGTCCAACAGACAGATTAGTCCAACAGACAGATCAGTCCAACAGACAGATCAGTCCAACAGACAGATCAGTCCAACAGACAGATCAGTCCAACAGACAGATCAGCCCAACAGACAGATCGGTCCATCTTGTATTTTTCCACTCCACTCACTAACAACCCTCCTGGGAATCCCTATTGGATGAGTAGGGACTGTATGGGTCAACACCCTCAACAAGCGGGCAATTCAAAGACTTTATATCAGAATCTGAGTTAGCAATGTTATCCCCTTAACCCCTACGTTCACCACATTGAGGTATAAAAGAACTAGAGATGTCCGACCTTTGTTTTCAACGTAATCTACTCACGTTCGCATATGCCAATTCATGGACCGTCTATATCCGGGTTGCATTCGGTTTACACGGCCCTCGGTGTGCACAGGGAGCAGTGCGAGCAGCGTCGACACATCATTCAAAAACATGGCAAACATTGGATGAATATAAATTGTTAATATCTTTGGCTGAGTGATGAAAACAAATCGGCCTCAGCTACAATTATTTGAATAATTCAATGGATGTTTTGTGCACAAAGGTTATGACTAAAATGTCTTATTAGGAATTTTCAAATCTGACTTCTCTATGGGGCCGGACGTCAGTTAAACTGCAGTACTGAAGCAAGACTGTGGGAGTAGTCAAAACCGGAACACTGGCCCCTTGGTTCACCCATAGAGATAGATAGAGGACTCATCTTTGTATCTGGCCATTATAGCGTCTGTGAAAGCTTCAATGGCGCTGCCCATGCTATCTCCATTTTGAAGTAGACCATTTTCTTCTTCATGATTGGCTGATCCCTCCTGATGACCTGGTTGGACATGAAGGATCAGCCAATGACGTTGGAAGTCCCACCCTGTTGATTATATTAAAATGGTGGAGCCCTCAATGTCGCTGCCCATGCTAATACAGCTTTTTGGCTACTAGAGACCTCTATCATTCTCTATGGGTTCACCCCCTCATTTACAGTGTTAAATAAAAGGAGACTTTCTTGCTGCCCCCTGGTGTTGCCTGACACACATTACACTTTCTGCATCGTACACAGAAATGACTGTTTCTCTCCCTGTCCTCTCGTCTTTCTATCTCCTCCTCTTCCAGGTACTCTGCTGCCAGTGTGATCGACACTTCCAGTAAATATAAATTCCTGTGGAAACTTCCCCTAGAGGATGTGGAGATGGTGAAAAGTAAGACTCCTGAGGGCTCATGGGATGTGTAGTTTATATGTATATGAGATTATACTGCAGTTCTTCCTTCATCCCAGTACTCATGGGGATATGTAGTTTATATATATCTGAGATGATACTGTATTCTTCCTGTATCCCAGTGTTCATGGGATGTGTAGTTCATACTGTAGTTCTTCCTGTATCCAAGTGTTCATGGGATGTGTAGTTTATATGTATCTGAGATTATACTGTAGTTCTTCCTGTATCCCAGTGCTCATGGAATGTGTAGTTTACAGTGCATTCGGAAATAATTCAGACCCCTTGACTTTTTCCACATTTTGTTACATTACAGCCTTATTCTAAAATTTATTAAATATTTTCCCCCCTCATCAATCTACACACAATACCCCATAATGACAAAGTGAAAACAGGTTTTTAGACATTTTTGCAAATGTATTTCAAAATAAAAAACAGAAATACCTATATAAGTATTCAGACCCTTTGCTATGAGACTTGAAATTGAGCTCAGGTGCCTTCTGTTTCCATTGATCATCCTTGAGATGTTTCTACAACTTGATTGGAGTCTTCTGTGGTAAATTCAATTGATTGGACATGATTTGGAAAGGCACACCTGTCTATATAAGGTCACACAGTTGACAGCGCATGTCAGAGCAAAAACCAAGCCATGAGGTCAAAGGAATTGTTCGTAGAGCTCCAAGACAGGATTGTGTCGAGGCACAGATCTGGGGAAGGGTACCAAAAAATGTCTGCAGCATTGACGGTCCCCAAGAACACAGTGGCCTACATCATTCTTAAATGGAAGAAGTTTGGAACCTAGAGCTGGCCGCCCGGCCAAACTGAGCAATCGGGGGAGAAGGGCCTTGGTCAGGGAGGTGACCAAGAACCCGATGGGCACTCTGACAGAACCTTCCAGAAGGACAAACATCTATGCAGCACTCCACCAATCAGGCCTCTATGGTAGAGTGGCCAGACAGAAGCCACTCCTCAGTAAAAGGCACATGACAGCCCGCTTGGAGTTTGCCAAAAGGCACCTAAAGGACTCTCAGACCATGAGAAACAAGATTCTCTGGTCTGATGAAACTAAGATTGAACTCTTTGGCCTGAATGCCAAGCATCACGTCTGGAGGAAACCTGGCACCATCCCTACAGTGAAGCATGGTGGTGGCAGCATCATGCTGTGGGGATGTTTTTCAGCGGCAGGGACTGGGAGACTAGTCAGGATTGAGAGAAAGATGAACAGAGCAAAGTACAGAGAGATCCTTGATGAAAACCTGATCCAGAGCACTCAGAACCTCAGACTGGGGCGAAGATTAGACAACGCAGGAGTGGCTTCGGTCTCTGAATGTCCTTGAGTGGCCCAGCCAGAGCCTGGACATGAACCCGATCAAACATCTCTGGAGAAACCTGAAAATATCTGTGCAGCGACGCACCCCATCCAACCTAACAGAGCTTGAGAGGATCTGCAGAGAAGAATGGGAGAAACTCCCCAAATACAGGTGTGCCAAGCTTGTAGCGTCATACCCAAGAAGACTCGAGGCTGAAATCGCTGCCAAAGGTGCTTCAACAAAGTACTGCGAAGAGACAGAATCATTAGAACATTTGTTTTGGTACTGTCCATTTTGTAGCTTGTTTTTGGACACAGGTCCAGGAATGGCTGAAGGATTGCAATATATTTACCTGGAGCTATCCCTGCAGATAGCATTACTCGGTGATCTGAAAAGTCATAGTCAATCGATCAATAATATAATAATACTTTTAGCAAAAATGTTTATTTTCAATTTACAATCTGTAGAAACAATGAGAATAGAAATGTTCAGAACTTTTGTAAAACAACACAGTACAGTTGAAAAATATATGGCAAATAGTAATCCAATATGGATGGTGTTAAGAGATAGATGGGTGGTGTTGAATGGAGTTGAAGGATGGGACTAATAACAACTAACAACAACTAATATCAACAAGATAACTAATAATGTAAGCATACTGTGTCCATAATAAGTATATAGGTTGTAGGTTGAGAGCTTTTGTGAAAGAGCACAGTTAGAAAGATATGGCATATAGAAGCAAACAGGATGGACATCGTGAAAATGATCGGAGAGGTTGAGGGTAGAGGAAGTTCAGGAGTAAAAACAAACAAAATAGAATTATTGTAAAATTGAGTTTCCATAAAATGTATATAGTATGTATAAGCTGGAAGTAGAGGCCTAAGCATTGTTGTTGACTAGTTTACTCCAATTAGGGAAGGGGTGGTGGGGTTGGAAAGTAATAAAGGGAAATATATTTTTAAAAGGATATGTGTATGTATGTATGTGTGTGTATGTATATTTGCGAGAAAAAAAAACATATGGGGGATTGGAAGTGATGCAGACAATTACATTGATGGAAGCTCCAATCTATCTGCAATATTAAAGCTGATCTACCCCCTAAAAAACAATTTTAAAAAAAAAGAAAAAAAAGGACTGAGTAAAGGGTCTGAATACTTATGTAAATGTCATAATTCTAAAAACCTGTTTTTGCTTTGTCATTATGGGGTATTGTGTATAGATTGATGAGGGGGGAAAAACAAGTTAATCAATTTTAGAATAAGGCTGTAACGTAACAAAATGTGAGGGTCTGAATACTTTCCGAATGCACTGTATGTATCTGAGATTATACCGTAGTTCTTCCTGTATCCCAGTGCTCATGGGATGTGTAGTTTATATTTTTTACATTTTTGTCATTTAGCAGACACTTTTATCCAGAGCGACTTACAGTAGTTAGTGCATAAATGTTTTCGTACTGGTCCTCAGTGGGAATCGAACCCACAACCCTGGCGTTGCAAGCGCCATGCTCTACCAACTGAGATTATACTGTAGTTCTTCCTGTATCCCAGTGCTCATGGGATCTGTAGTTTCCTGTGAGTACGAGAGATGTCATCATCTCTTTTCCTGTATGTTAGGCCCCTCTCAGGCAACCAACAAAGAGACCATCCAGAAGATGATTGGTCGACTGGACGAGGACCTGAGTACACTGGGACAGATCAGCAAACTATCAGAGACTCTCAGCTTCCCTCACCAGGTAACACACACACACACACACGCCTCATAGACATCTAACAAATCTCATACACACATAAACAATTACATTTAGTTCCTCCCCCCGCTCTCTCTCTCTCTCTGAGAAACCTCCTTTAACCTACCTCCTCTCTCTTCCTCCTCCTCCCTCTCTCTCGCTGCCCAGTCTCTGGATGACGTGATAAAGGACCTGATGGCGTCGGTCCACAGGGAGCTAGCAGAGAAACAGTCTCTAGCCTTCAGTATGACCTTCCTGCCCACCAAGCTGGAGCTCACCACCGCCTCGGCAGAAACCAGCTTCGTCTTCGAGTTCAGCTCCCCAGACACACGCAGCAACTTCCAACAGGCCTTCGAAGATGCCAAGAAGAAACTGGGTATGAGGAAACACATGTTTATGTTATTTAACATCGTATTAAAGGGATAGTTCACTTGAGTCTTTCTCTTGAGATTAAACTGTAGGTTAATAACCTCCATCTCTCCCTTCCTTTGTCCTGTGTGTGTAGCAATGAATAAGGAGCAGTGGGACCCAGAGTTCCTGAAGGCTATCCCCATCATGAAGACTCGTAGTGGGATGCAGGTGAGAGAGACCAGCCTGTCCTGGTGGTGTGCAGGGTTGGGCTCAATTAGAATTGAAGGCAGCCAATTCAGAAAGTGATTTGAATTTGAAATTCTGAAATGTAAATCTGTGAAATAAATAGCTTCTACTTTTCAGTTTATTGAGAAGTCAATTATTATCTAATTGTAATTTTACTTTACCTCTTCAATTAACTGCCTTCAATTGGAATTGAGCCCAACCCTGGTGGTGTGACATGGTTACCTGGCCAGTCTGACTGTCCATGGGAAAGCTTAGGGTTTTGTGATGGAGAACGTGCCTACTTGAGTATTCATAATCCTTTCCCTCCTATCCTGTCTTGTGTCTCCCTCCCCAGTTCTCCTGTGCCTCCCCCAGCCACAGTTGTCCAGAGAGCAGCAGTGAGGTGTGGGTGTGTAACAGTGATGGCTACGTGGGCCAGGTGTGTCTGCTCAACATCAGAGACCAGCCCACTGTAGAGGCCTGCATCGCCGTCTGCTCCGCTAGGATCATCTGCATCGCTGCTGTCCCTGGACTCAAGGGGAGGTTGGTACACAGAGCATAGTATACAAACACAAACATATAGATCAGTCTTTACTGTTGATGTCCTGCATTGCTTAGCTAACGTTACTGCATCCTGTGTCTCCTAGGGAACGTGGAGTGGAGCCCTCCCCTGCCCTTCCCCCTGTAGCTGTTGACTCCACCCCATCCCAGCAGCAGCAGCTACACATCTCCATCTCTCATTCGTCGCTGGAGCTGACTGAGCCCCCTTCAGGGGCGGGGCCTGAGTTAGTTCCGTTTGACAGTGATGACACGGACGATGAAGATTCTCCAAGCCCCTCCTCCACTCTGCAGAGCCAAGCCAGTCACTCTACTGTGTCATCCAGCTATGGCAGTGAGTACACACACACACACACACACACACACAGGCCATCCATTCATCCAGCTATGGCAGTGAGTACACACACACACACACACACACACACACAAGCCATCCATTCATCCAGCTATGGTAACGAGTATGCACCGACTCAAACACCATAACTATCCTTTGTCCCTCTGTCCTAGATGAGGAGGGGTCTGGTTCTAAGGACATGGCTACAGAGACCACCAGTAGTGAGGAGGAGCAGGAGTACCCAGAGGCCAGTCCTTATGGAGCTCCAGGCAGGCTAGGGGTGGGTGGAAGAGGTCGACCCCACAGCAAGAGCCCCATGGACGGAAGAGCCATGCGTCGCTCCTCCCGGGGATCCTTCACTAGAGCCAGTCTGGAGGATCTGCTCAGCATTGACCCAGAGGCCTACCAGAGCTCTGTGTGGCTGGGCACAGAGGACGGATGGTAACACACACACACACACACACACACACACACACATACACAGACACACAGACACATACACACACACACAAACACAGACGCATACACACAGACGCATACACACATACAAACATACACACATACACACACACACAAACACACACACATATACACACACATACATACACAAACATACAGACACAAATCCTAACTCAGTGTTTTGAACTCTCTCTCAGTATCCATGTGTACCAGTCATCAGACAACATCCGCAACCGTAAGAACAGCATGAAGATGCAGCATTCTGCCTCCATCCTGTGTATCCTGTGAGTATGGCTGGCTGGTTTAATGTTAGCCCCCATCGGATAAGTCTACCACTTTATCTTGACTTTATTTGTTGATTTGCTACTTCATTGTCTGACAATCCCCTCCCTCTCTTCTCTCAGGTACCTGGACAACAAGGTGTTTGTGTCCCTGGCCAACGGAGAGGTGATCGTCTACCAGAGGGAGGCGGGGAGTTTCTGGGACGCCCAGTCATCTCAGACGTTGAGTCTGGGCACGCCCAGTAGTCCTGTCACTAAGATGGTCCCGGTTGGGGGGAAGCTGTGGTGTGGTTCACAGAACCGTGTTCTCATCATCAACACAACCACACTGGTGCAGGAGGTATGGTCACATTACAGTCCATTCACAATAGATGGGTGGATGGATGGAACGATGGGTGAATGAATGAATGAATGAATGGATGGATCAATGGGTGGGTGGGTGGACTAATGGATGGGATGGATAGATGAAATGAATATCTGATGGGTGGTTGTAACCTCTCTCTCTCTCTCTCTCTCTCCCCTGCAGCACTGGTTCCAGGTGGGCACAGACAGCAGTAGGTGTGTTACCTGCATGGTGAGCTATGGCCAGGGGGTGTGGCTGGCACTCCAGGGTAGCGCCCAGATCAGACTTTACCATGCCCAGACCTGGGACAGCCTGACCGAGGTGGACGTGGCTCCCGCCGTGCACAAGATGCTTGCAGGTAACACAGAGCACACACCATAAGTGTCCAAAACATCGTAGACCTTTACTGCATTAACAACGGCAGTTACAATGCACACACACCCACACACATATACAAATTCAGAGTCAGCGCATTACATCGCTTAACCAGTAGATGGCAGCACCAGTTCTAAATAAGACGTTTGTCCTCATCGCCCTCCTCTCTCTCTCTCTCTCTGACCTTCCCCTTCATCCCCTCTCCCTGCCCAGGTTCGGATGCGATCATCCGGCAGCACAAGGCAGCGTGTCTGAGGATCACAGCTCTCCTGGCCTGTAAGGACCTGCTGTGGATCGGGACCAGTGCAGGGGTGGTCCTGACCCTGTCTATCCCAGCCGTCAGCTCTGGGACGGTGTCAGGGACGCTGCGGTCACCCCTGACCCCCATGGGCTCTGCTCACGGACACACTGGCCATGTGAGGTTCCTCACCTCCATAGAACTACCTGAAGGCTTCGACGTCAACTTCCCCCTGCCCGCCTATACCACAGGTAACCACGTCACTTCAAGCACCATAATTGCTTACAAACACATTTGTCATACAATGTTTAAAGGGATACTTCCAAATTCATGACCTTTGAACTCCTCTGTCTCCTAGGCAACCCAGCCCAGAGTGGTGTTGATGGGGGTAATGGGGGTCTGCAGAGGCGGGACTCCGCTCACCGACGAGCCTCCACCCTCCTACCCGTGAAAACCAATCAGCTGGTGATCTCAGGTGGCGACGGCTACGAGGACTTCCGTCTGACCAATAGCAGTGAGACAGTGGGGCGGGACGACAGCACCAACCACTTACTGCTGTGGAGGGTCTGAGCCAAACAGCCGGCCCCATTTATCAAAGCCCACCCCCTCAGCACCAGCAACATACTGCTCTGGAGGGTGTGAGGCCAAGCCCCCTGGCCCGGGTCTGAGCCAATGAGAGTCCCTTTTAAACCCCACCATCAGCTGAAACCGCACACAAACCCCGCCCTCCTCCTCCTCAAACCCCTCCCCCTTTTATTAGGTCCAGTTATTTTTGTCCTTTGCTCGATCTTCTGATCTCTCTGTGCATGGGTGTTGTTAGCCCAGACTGAAAAACTACAGGGTCGCTTCAAACCAGCTTTCTGTTGTTGTTTTAGTTTGTTCCGATGCAACTGTGTGTGTTGTTAAACGCTGAGTGGTGTGTGCTTGGTGTTTCGGCATGAATCACCCTCCACTTGTACTGCTCAGTCTGTGGACTCTGTCATAATGAAACTCTACAGACTTTACTAGGAGAGAGGGAACAAGAGAGAGCGAGAGAGGGGAAGAGAGAGGGAAAGAGAGAGGGAAATAGAGTGTGGATGAGGACAGACCGATTAGGTGAAGGATAAGGAGAGAGAGAGAGAGATTGAGGCAGACATGGTGAAAGGCGAGTGATGGGAAGAGGATTGTGAACTCTGCAAAAAGCCAAATGCTGGACTGATGGAAGTAACAATGGAACAAGAAGTTTGAAGAAGGGCTGGAGGAAGGGGGTCAAACATCCATCTTTGGATTCCTCTTTTTGGCCCACACCATGCGAACACTCCATCCTACGGAGGAGAGGAGAAAGGGATAGAAAAAGGAGATGAAGGAGACTAAAGAGTAACATTATACAAGTAACCAATGTGCAATATATGGCAAGGGTACCTACTAAGACTCTATAAACACACACACACAATTTCTTCACTCGTTTGACAAAACACAGCTCGTCTCTCCATAGCCTATGACTCACACACCCATACATACACCTCTTTCTCACCCATAATCACTTTTTCTTTCTATTTAAAAAGAAATTAAACAACATCCCACTACTGCAGTGAAGTGTGTTTTAAAGCATTTGTTTTGGGGGCTGTAGTAGGAGAGATATGTTTGTACAGTATTTATGTTTTTGATTTTAGCTTTGTATTTTTTACAGCACTTAATTTATAGATGTATTTTTCTCTCTTTCTTTGCCCCTAAGAGGTGGTGATTTACAGGAGCTCTGACACACACACACACACACACACACACACACACACAGCCTACATAACAACACAAATACACACACACACACAAACCAGTGTCCTCAAGTTCAGGGTCAAGTGGTGATAGTGTTTTCTCTCTCCAAGCCACTACTCCCCTACAAACCATCTGGGGACATCACCTTCAACCACTCCTACCAAATGCATTAGCATTAGGCTAATTCCCCCACTGTGAGCCAATGAAGAGGCTAACAGATAATCAGGCGCGACAGGTAGCCTAGTGGTTAAAAGCCTTGGGCCAGTAAACGAAAGGTCGCTAGTTCGAATCCCCATGCCGACTAGGTGAAACAAATCTGACAATGTGCCCTTGAGCGAGGCATAACCCTACTTGCTCCTGTAAGTTGCTCTGGATAAGAGTGTCTGCTAAATGACTAAAATGTAAAATATAATCGGATAACCTGGTCCTTTGATACTCAACTGCTGCTAGCTGTGTCTCTGTGTAGACGTATGTTGGTGCAGCAGCTTGTGTCACTGTGTAGACGAATGTTAGTGGAGCAGCATGTCTCTGTGTACTTGCTAAGTGCTCTGTACTTTAGCAAAGTGTGGAATTATTGTTGGTTATTCTATCCATTTTATTGAGCTGTCATATTGGGTAGACTGTGTGGAACCATGTGGATTTTAGAACTAAGTTCTTTCTACCCATTATATTTCCATGGTCCCCCACCCACCTCTGTTTTCACAGTAACTGCATACTACATTTATAAACACAACATTGTAGAATATGAAGTAAAAGACTTCCATGCTAGCTTTCATGTTAATCAAGTAACAGAATTTAGTAGAATATCACTGTGGCAAAGACATTCAGAATTGACCATTCACACTACTTCTAATCGTCACTATAATTTCATGCTGCCATCCTAGTAAATTTCAGTAACTCTTGTATGTAACCTTTCTGCCAGTGTGTGAAAGAAGTCTATTGTGTAATGTAAATATCGGTATGTATTGCCTTTTTTTCTGTAAATAGTGCACCCGCTGTCCTCAATTGTTGATATGAATCTAATGGCATATTTTTATATACTTGTCTATGTTTTTTCTCCTCTGGCATGCGCTGTCAGTCACGTATAAATTATAACTGTCACAAAATAAATAAAATAAAAAAGAGTAAGGAGACAGCATCAATGGTAATACTTCAGTTGTCATGCTTACTTAACAGTTTTTTCCTGTTTCCGTTTCTGTTTGGTCACTTCGGGTTCTTTGGAATTAAATAATTTCACTGGTGCCTGACTACCAGGTGTCTATAGCAGTTCTTACGCCGCTGGGAGTTGGGATTTATCGTGTGATGTCTGTCTGTCTGTCTGCACACCCTGTCGTTTTCCAGAGCCAGGAGTGAAGAATACTTATCCATGGACCTGGCCGGGAACAACTCTGGACCCTATCTATGGGATCTAACTTCTAACTCAAGATCTCAGGCAAGACGGCATCACTACAGCAGTTATTGTAGCAGAGGTGAGGACTCGCGCTCTCATAATGAGGTAGGCCTGGCTGCGACCTAAAACTCTGTGTCACCCTCTGAGGTTCAGATCCCACCCGTGACACTAACACCACCACAGTGACTGTAAGTCCTCTGTACCAACACAATGTATAGTACTGGAAGATCCCTGGATGAAATGGGCTTTATACAAACCATTCTCACACACACACACACACACACACAGCAAAGTCAAATTCTCTGATAAATGACCCGCATTTGTGTGTTAGTACGAGGGGGCTGGGAATGAATGTCTACGCTCACACACTCTCAATGAGTGAAGACACACGACCGATTGAGACGTGTTGTACAATAGACCTCCTGTCTGCCAGAAGAATGAGATGTTGATAGTGTGTCATAGACTCACTCACACACTCAGTCAGACCAGTAGAACATTTCAGAGTATTAGGTTTTCACAATCAGAGGAAAAGTTTAGGGATGGAGTGAGAATGTTAGGTTTTCACAATTATCTACTGTAAATATAATAAAGTTTGCTTTATCAGAAGATTATCTTTGAGAGAGAGAGAGAGGTCTGCAGACCCTGTAGTTTTCGAGAGAGCGCTATTTCTATTTCAGGCTATTTTTCTAAATGCTGCATCTGCAGGTTAAGAGTGGGAGTGAATTGAATCTCAATCATGGAGGGAGAGAGAATGAGGACAGTGAACTTGCATCCCATCCTTTTAGTAACCATTCTCTAAACCATGACAGGCTCTTTGACTTATAGAGCATGGCGCTTGTAACGCCAGGGTAGTGGGTTCGATCCCCGGGACCACCCATACGTAAAAATGTATGCACACATGACTGTAAGTCGCTTTGGATAAAAGCATCTGCTAAATGGCATATTATATTATTATATTATATAAGGCCCAGTGTCATGTACAGTGCAAGCATTGTTTTTGCATAGGCTACACCCTTTAAGTCATGGCAAAGACATTCTTGATCTTTTATCAAGTCATTTAGTAGTCTAGTACAAGCAGCCTATAGGCCAAGTCAGTAAGGTTAGTAAAGTTAGGTGGTCTGTTGTGTAAACTATGTATGCCAGCCTATGTCGTCATAGCAACGTTTTAGGCGCCCTGATTGATGCGCGGGCAAGCTACTAAGAGGCGATGCGGATGAATACCGACAGATGGCTCCCGGTCCCGTTAACTCACCGGCGTTGCCGTCCCGGTGCGCGTGGATTCCCCGCATTGACTCGTGATGAGTTCAGCAGCAGAGGAGGCGCAGGGAAAGAAAATAGGGGGGAAATAAGGGGGCCCGCGCGCGCCACACGGGTTTTAGCCAATGACGTAGCTGCTTTACTGTATTTAAATTTCTGGATCAGAGAACTCGCGAGGGGTAGCCCTACTTCCTACCGGCATTTTATTTTTATGTTTTTAAAATATCCCTTATATATACAGCGTACGCGAATATCTGACAATGATCGTCCCAGACCACTGATTTAACCACCAATCTGGTAAGTGTATAAACTTTTCGTTTATGATTTTGCTTGTTTCATGTTAGAGCCTCTTTGTCTGTCTGTTCTGCTATTGGTTTGACAGCCTTTAGAATGTTTTACGACGCATTTCTCCAATTCATAGTAATATTACCTCAATTAGCCCATTTCTATAGGCTATAGCTTGTACTTGTAGAGCTGGTTCTTACAATGAAGACGTTTCACTTTCGATTAAATTGAATAGCATTTGTGGTGTTTTATTATCTTGCTATAACATGCAATAGTTCCCCCCATTTTGTTAATAGCCTATAATTTTGGAGCTCTATAAGGATGGGAAGTATATGTACCACTTTGTTTGGTTATATTCACTGAAACGATGTCACCACGAGTTGATGCTCTTGTTCAAGTTTATCCCAATATCATAATTTTGTTATGAAGTCCATGTTTAGAATAGGCTAGTGTAGCATATTTTGGTGGTGTCTGTGTATTGTGTTGCTCTGTCTGAGTCTGTGGGATAGTAAAATGAAAGTAATTGGCGCATTTTGTGAGATACATCTCCCCAGCCACAGCAGGCAATGCTGTTCCCTAGTCAGCAATGCTACAATGTCACATTGCGAGTGGAAATATGGACAGCGTATGATGCCATGTCTTTATGACTCGTGTGTCGCATATAGCCTAGATGAATTTGAGCAGTAGCCAAGGCTGGGCTATATCCATAATACATCATGAAAATTGTATAAGTTGTTGTTAAGGCACACTAAACATAGATTTTCATAGTTAGAAAGTTGTCAAAACTTAAGAGGTCCTTCTGTCTAATTTTCTCAACTCACTTCTAAACTCTCCGACCGTCTGTGAGTGACACGTTGTACGTGAGATGTGATCCATTATATTGTAACTATGGTCTTGTAACTATCGCCTAACTGAGGCGCATGCCTCCCCTCGCGCTCCACCACGCACTGCCACGCATGGGTGCGTGATGACCTCACTTGTAGCCTATTAATCATGGGTGGAACCCAATAATCCCCTTTCCGTGCTGGATCTGAATTTCAGGGTTTCCACTAATTATCACAGCCACAAGGTCAAAATTGACTATCGTATACATTTATTGCAACTACAATGAGCTTTTTGGTCTTCATTTAAGGTCAGGGTTAGGCATAACGTTAGCAGTGTGGTTAAGGTTAGGTTTAAAATCATATTTTAAGAAGATAAATTATACAAATAGGCGGGGTTTATTACTTTGTGGCTGTGGTAACTAGTGATGACCTCAGTGAATAGACTATTTGTCACTACGGGTTGGTATCACAGACCGAGACTAAATAAATCCACAGGTAGGTTTCAATTATGTATAAACCTGGATTGCTGTTGCTGTGTATTGGCCAATGAGAGGCTTTGAAGCCACCGGTCGGCCATATTGGCACTCCCCAGAAGGAGCAGTCCTCCATAGGAATCAATGCAATTCTATATTATTTCAAGTACAGTAGAATTCCAATATTTGTTTCAAGGACAAAATTACATGTATTTAACTATTTTTGTTGTTGCAGTGGGGACAGTCACCTTCTAAAAGTTATACTTTAAGGAAAATATTAGTGTATATATATTTTTTACTTTTTTATATTTAGCTCACATAATATAATTTAAAAGTATGTATTAATGTGTCTGTAATATAATAAACGTGGCAAAAACAAATGTAGACATCAATAAATGCATTTCTAAATATTTTTTACGATGGTGGGGGATTGCCAAGATGGAGGTGTGGTGGCTTCAAAACAGCGCCCCTGTCAGTCAACTAGTGTGGGGGGAACAATGCAAATAGTCCGGGTAGCCATTTGATGAGCTGTTCAGGAGTCTTATGGCTTGGGGGTAGAAGCTGTTAAGAAGACTTTTAGACCTAGACTTGGCGCTCCGGTACCGCTTGCCGTGCGGTAGCAGAGAGAACAGTCTATGACTAGGGTGGCTGGAGTCTTTGACCATTTTTAGGGCAGTTTTGTCACACAACATAATGCCACAGTTGTCTCAAGTTTTGAGGTAGCGTGCAATTGGCGTGTTGACTGCAGGAATGTCCACCAGAGCTGCTGCCAGAGAATCGAATGTTCCCATGGTAGCGGTGGGGTTATGGTATGGGCAGGCATAAGCTACGGACAACGAACACAATTGCATTTTATCGATGGCAGTTTGAATGCAAAGAGAAACCGTGACGAGATCCTGAGGCCCATTGTCGTGCCATTCATCCGCCACCATCACCTCATGTTTCAGAATGATAATGCACGGCCCCATGTCACAAAGATCTGTACACAATTCCTGAAAGCTGAAAATGTCCCAGTTCTTCCATGGCCTGCATACTCAACAGACATGCCACCCATTGAGCATGTTTGGGATGCTCTGGATCGACGTGTACGACAGCGTGTTCCAGTTCCAATATCCAGTAACTTTGCACAGCCATTGAAGAGGAGTGGGACAACATTCCACAGGCCACAATCAACAGCCTGATCAACTCTATGCGAAGGAGATGTGTCACACTGCATGAGGCAAATGGTGGTCACACCAGATACTGACTGTTTTCTGATCCACGCCCCTACCTTTATTTTTAAGGTATCTGTGACCAACAGATGCATATCTGTGTTCCCAGTCATGTGAAATCCATAGATTAGGGCCAAATACATTTATTTCAATTAACTGATTTCCATATATGAACTGTAATTCAGTCAAATCTAGTAAGATCTTTGAAATTGTTGCATGTTGCGTTTGTATTTTTGTTCAGTGTATATATATCAGTGTATATACATGTATATCATTGATAGGTTTATGTTAGACTGAACTTGAATTACATGCCTGTGACTCCAACATATTTAAATGGAGTTAACTGTGGTACTACCATAGTCATCTGATATAACTTTGATACCATAGATGTCTATAGACCCAAACTATCATAGTCTTAAGTGGATTTTGGTACAAGAGGCTTTATCTGGGCCAGTGATACCAGCCCAAAGCAGTTGCAGAGAGAACAATTAAATATTGTATCAACAATAAATTGTTTTCGTTGATTTAGTTTTTGATGCGTTGTTATTTTCAGCAGTGTTTTCCAGCAGTGAATAACAATTCACGGTTAGTCTCAGACGCTATCCACAGGTGTGACCTACTAATTATGCCATAATTGTTCCATCATTGTAGTGTCTTGCCTACTGGGTGTGTTTGCCATTCAACTTAGGCCTATCTGTAATATATATTTGTCTGTGTGCATTTTGGCAAACCATGGATTGCCCCGGTGCAGAACTGTGAATCTATCTCATGGGTGTCATTTAACTGGCCACAGACTTTAACCAGCCACTATTTTAGACATTTAATTCCTCTTAAAACCATCTCCTGTCGTTGCCCACAAAAGGCAAACGGCCCAGCAGTGATTAAAGTGTTTGATGTCCCCAGAGGAGGACATACTATTTCAGTGTTAACGTCACTGACACATACACAACCCTCTGTTTTACTGATACACACACACACACACACGTGTACTATGGACACACACACACATGTGTACTATGGACACACACACACATGTGTACTATGGACACACACACACATGTGTACTATGGACACACACACACATGTGTACTATGGACACACACACACATGTGTACTATGGACACAGACACTGGTGCTCCTGAAGCTTTCTCCAAGAGGAGGGGAGTCATGTTATCATGCAGGCCAAATTCTTTGCAGAAAGTTCCATTGTGAAGGGCCAAATTCCTGCTTGGTTATATAAATAGGACCCCTCCCACTGCAGCTGAGGAAAGGAGAGGGTCTTTCATAACTCACTCCTCTCTCTTTGTGTCTGTCTGTCTGTGGGACTCCCTGCTAGTGGCCTGGGGTAGGACTGGTTATGTAAAGTGTAGGGCTTTGTGACCTGACCAGGAAACCTCTGGGCCTGAAATGAGAAAGGTTCACCCCAATACTTTCTGGTAGAGAATGGGTGAGCCAAGCACGGCCTGGATATAGAGGAGGGTGTGTCAATGTGGGAGTTTGTATTCCCTTATTGGTTTGTGAGTTTGTATTCCCTTATTGGTTTGGGAGTTTGTATTCCCGTATTGATTTGGGAGTTTGTATTCCCTTATTGGTTTGGGAGTTTGTATTCCCTTATTGGTTTGTGAGTTTTTATTCCCGTATTGGTTTGGGAGTTTGTATTCCCTTATTGGTTTGTGAGTTTGTATTCCCGTATTGGTTTGGGAGTTTGTATTCCCTTATTGGTTTGTGAGTTTGTATTCCCTTATTGGTTTGGGAGTTTGAATTCCCTTATTGGTTTGTGAGTTTGTATTCCTGTATTGGTTTGGGAGTTTGTATTCCCTTATTGGTTTGTGAGTTTGTATTCCTGTATTGGTTTGGGAGTTTGTATTCCCGTATTGGTTTGGGAGTTTGTATTCCCTTATTGGTTTGGGAGTTTGTATTACCGTATTGGTTTGTGAGTTTGTATTCCCGTATTGGTTTGGGAGTTTGTATTCCCGTATTGGTTTGGGAGTTTGTATTCCCGTATTGGTTTGGGAGTTTGTATTCCCGTATTGGTTTGGGAGTTTGTATTCCCGTATTGGTTTGGGAGTTTGTATTCCCTTATTGGTTTGGGAGTTTGTATTACCGTATTGGTTTGTGAGTTTGTATTCCCGTATTGGTTTGGGAGTTTGTATTCCCTTATTGGTTTGTGAGTTTGTATTCCCGTATTGGTTTGGGAGTTTGTATTCCCTTATTGGTTTGTGAGTTTGTATTCCCGTATTGGTTTGGGAGTTTGTATTCCCGTATTGGTTTGGGAGTTTGTATTCCCGTATTGGTTTGGGAGTTTGTATTCCCGTATTGGTTTGGGAGTTTGTATTCCCGTATTGGTTTGGGAGTTTGTATTCCCGTATTGGTTTGGGAGTTTGTATTCCCGTATTGGTTTGGGAGTTTGTAATTTCTTTGAGTGAATGTCTTGTCTCAAGGAGGAGGGAAAGGAAGAGGTTAAGAACAGTGGGACGAAAACTGAGGTAGAGTGCAAAGGAGGGATGGCAGGAAAGGAGTGTCACCTTTTGAGGTCTCATGAGGAACCCAAAGCCTCTGTAAGGTGGTCACCCAGCACTCCCAGACAGGCAGACAGAGAGACGGGCAGACAGGCAGGCAGATAGACAGAAAAGAGGAGACACCACAATCAAGCTCTTAAATGTCCCAGCTGATAGTGACTGTAACTGTGGTTACTCCAACAGCAACTGTATCCAACAGGAAGCTTACTGCAGCCTCTCACCTCTATGAGGATTTGGGACAAGAGGAGGAAGCCAACCTAACCTACATACATTACACTGTACTCACTGGGAACACACACACACTGTACAAAGTGATACATTATCTATTGTAATAGTTAACGGGTCAGGTATATTCTTTGGGAATTGTGGATCTTACTTTGACTCTCCTACACATCTTGAAAACGTTTTATACCCTGACTTAAAACCATTTTGGCCTGCGTGTGTGTGTTGGATACAGGGGCATGGCTGGGCTGTAATCAAGCCATCCGTCAGTCCTGCCATCCATAAATGGAGCAGTTGGGAACACATCCAGTCGGCCCGTGCCACTGCGGTCCCCATCCCAATGTCAGCCAGGAATATCCCTGCCAAGGAAATTCCCACTTCAATCCCGAGTCTGAATTCGACCTGGGCCCAGTTCTGTGGATGCAGGGCTCAGGAACATTGTAATTGAAGGAGAGACTCTGCGACATGAGCCAGAGGGGAACTATTTCCGAACTGGAACGCTGTATCCCAGTGATCAGAGGGGGAACTATTCCAGAGACTCTGAGACACGTGCCAGAGGGGAATTATTCCCAAACCCGGAACGCTGTATCCCAGTGATCAGAGTGATCTCGGTTTTAGACACGCAGCAGAATTCCAACTTTCAGGGGATGCTCATTAAAACTGCATTGGAATTAGGTTCTGGAATTAGGATCTGGAATTCCATAAAATAGACACACAAAAGCACACATGCACACACACACACACACACACACACACCTGATTAACCACATCTCAATTTCCTCTGATAAAAAAAAAAAAAGATAACCAAAGGCTTTTCTGCTCTTTTCTGCTCTCTCTTCTGTTAATTTGATTGGGTGAATCCAGGAGATGGGAGGGGATAATATAATATATGCTGACAAAAATGAGCAAGATGTGGCCACAGCTACGTCCAGCCAAACCTAATCACACACACACACACATACAGTGAGGGAAAAAAGTACTTGATCCCCTGCTGATTTTGTACGTTTGCCCAATGACAAAGAAATGATTCATCTATAATTTTAATGGTAGGTGTATTTGAACAGTGAGAGACAGTATAACAACAAAAAAATCCAGAAAAACGCATGTCAAAAATGTTATATTGATTTGCATTTTAATGAGGGAAATAAGTATTTGACCCCTTCTCAATCAGAAAGATTTCTGGCTCCCAGGTGTCTTTTATACAGGTAACGAGCTGAGATTAGGAGCACACTCTTAAAGGGAGTACTCCTAATCTCAGCTTGTTACCTGTATAAAAGACACCTGTCCACAGAAGCAATCAATCAATCAGATTCCAAACTCTCCACCATGGCCAAGACCAAAGAGCTCTCCAAGGATGTCAGGGACAAGATTGTAGACCTACACAAGGCTGGAAAGGGCTACAAGACCATCGCCAAGCAGCTTGGTGAGAAGGTGACAACAGTTGGTGCGATTATTCGCAAATGGAAGAAACATAAAATAACTGTCAATCTCCCTCGGCCTGGGGCTCCATGCAAGATCTCACCTCGTGGAGTTGCAATGATCATGAGAACGGTGAGGAATCAGCCCAGAACTACACGGGAGGATCTTGTCAATGATCTCAAGGCAGCTGTGACCAGAGTCACCAAGAAAACAATTGGTAACACACTACCCCGCGAAGGACTGAAGTCCTGCAGCGCCCGCAAGGTCCCCCTGCTCAAGAAAGCACATATACAGTGCTGTCTGAAGTTTGCCAATTAACATCTGAATGATTCAGAGGAGAACTGGGTGAAAGTGTTGTGGTCAGATGAGACCAAAATCGAGCTCTTTGGCATCAACTCAACTCACCGTGTTTGGAGGAGGAATGCTGCCTATGACCCCAAGAACACCATCCCCACCGTCAAACATGGAGGTGGAAACATGCTTTGGGGGTGTTTTTCTGCTAAGGGGACAGGACAACTTCACCGCATCAAAGGGACGATGGACGGGGCCATGTACCATCAAATCTTGGGTGAGAACCTCCTTCCCTCAGCCAGGGCATTGAAAATGGGTCGTGGATGGGTATTCCAGCATGACAATGAACCAAAACACATGGCCAAGGCAACAAAGGAGTGGCTCAAGAAGAAGCACATTAAGGACCTGGAGTGGCCTAGCCAGTCTCCAGACCTTAATCCCATAGAAAATCTGTGGAGGGAGCTGAAGGTACGAGTTGCCAAACGTCAGCCTCAAAACCTTAATGACTTGGAGAAGATCTGCAAAGAGGAGTGGAACAAAATCTTTCCTGAGATGTGTGCAAACCTGGTGGCCATCTACAAGAAACGTCTGACCTCTGTGATTGCCAACAAGGGTTTTGCCACCAAGTACTAAGTCATGTTTTGCAGAGGGGTCAAATACTTATTTCCCTCATTAAAATACAAATCAATTTATAAAATTTTTGACATGCGTTTTTTCTGGATTTTGTTGTTGTTATTCTGTCTCTCACTGTTCAAATAAACCTACCGTTAAAATTATAGACTGATCATGTCTTTGTCAGTGGGCAAACTTACAAAATCAGCAGGGGATCAAATACTTTTTTCCCTCACTGTATACACATACACAGTCAAGCCTAACTTCCAGTCCTTTGTGACCAGGCAGAACAGGATTTTCTGTGATGGTTTGGAGCCTAGCCTCAGTCATTCATGTGACTATTTCGGCAGCCATGTTTGATGCTTAAACAACCACCAAGTAATGAGATGGCATTCAACACAGCAGAAAATTGAGACCTTGTATTTCTGCAGGCAGCATATTTTTCATAAAGATATTGAACCCAACTAAAATGTTTATGATGCATAAGTATATGTGTGTGAAATGGGGGCAAACTGTAGGAGGCAAACTGATAGTTAAGAGAAGAGAAGAGATGAGGAAAGTACCACCTGCCTTGACTGTAACACCCATGACTAAAGCCCTGCTCATAAACACAGTCTACATATATACACACACACTCATTGAGTCATTTAACATTCCCGTGAGCTGGTTATCATTCCCACCAGAGGAGTCATGCCCATAGGGGGGCACAAAGTTATATGCCCCCTCAGATTTGTCTGTTTTTTTTATTTTTCTGATGTTAAATTAATTACTAAACTTCATTTTTAAGCCAATGTTTTATCATAATTATTTATAAAAAGATCTGTCAACAGTATTTTGCGAAGGAGGCACACTGAAAAGTACTGATTCCTTTAAATCTTTTACCCATATTTTAGCAGAGATGCTTTTTATAGAGATGCATACTCTATTTACGTAGTTTATAAAATACCAGTCAGGAAGATACAGACGGCTCAAGAGGTATGCTTAGATATGCAGAAAAATACTTGCTTTAAATGTAATCTAGCACCTTATGACAATATCATGATGTGTGTATTAATGATATGTGCCTGTATTGATGATGTGTGGTATAATCCCATGTACTCTGTTGTAATGTGGATGTAATATCCTAGGCATGTTAGGGCAGTATATTGAGATGTTATTTAAAAGTTCTTAAAGAATCAATGTGCATCATTAATTGAAATGACAATTGAACAGGTATAGAGGTATGCTCAGATAACCTATGCAGAAAAAATCAACATAAAAAAAAAAAAACAGAATTAGGCATGATGATTATGGCTCTAGGTTGCAGGAAAAAGCTGTTTAAGGTGTTTGAAAAATGTAAAGCCCCCCTCCCATCCACCCTCCGGTCCAGACCACCCTCCCTCCATCCTCACGTACTTTGTGCCCCCTCTAAAATAATTGCTGCATGACGCCCCTCATTCCCACTGAAGGGTTCGGCTGTGGACACACTGGATTGACCTTTACTCTGGTATCCCTGAGGCCCAGTATGTAATAAAGGACATTATCAAGACATTTAGTGTGAAACTGTATTTTCCTACTGAGATAAGAGAACTCTCCTCAGACATTCCCAGACACCTGCAATCTTTGTTCAATTGAAAGTTGTTGAAAGTGTTATCAGTCTCATATTACCCAATGTCTGTGATGATGCATGTATACATTCAGAATGACTATATGTTGAGACCTTAGGGCCATTGAGCCATCTGATCAATCGTATCAGGTGACTGTTAGGACATTAAATGCATTTTCTGAACATGATGGCCACCATCTGAATTGTCTCCTGTACACCAAAATCTCCCCCGAAGCCTTCACCACCGTCCCACCGCATAGAGGGTGGGACTTTCCCCCGAGAATGCTGATTGTTCCAGGCTGTCATTAACGATTTCCCCGCTCTCATAGTCTCATCGTTTTTCTTATTTTCACTCGTTCTCCAGCAGTGTCTGTGCCTCAAAGTGATGTCATGTGTATGTGCATGCTTGTGTGCGTAAAAGTAATTTCAGTTTCTGTGGCTACATTCTAGGTAATGAATTTAACACCATTGGCGAATTGGCCAGGAATCCAGCTCCATAGGTATTGAGTTGTTCTAGCATAAGGTATTAATTTAGATCCTATGTTTATGTCTGTAACGCTAAAGGGAAGAATACGAACACATTCACCTAAACATACTCCCTCAATGTAAGTGTGGGCCTTTTCCTCATCACTTGAAACCTGTTAAAAATGCCTTGTATAGATATTCCTAGTGTGCAATGATTTCATCAAGCTTGTGACTCTACAAACTTGTTGGACGCATTTGCTGTTTGTTTTGGTTGTGTTTCAGATTATTTTGTGCCCAATAGAAATGAATGGTAAATAATGTATTGTGTCATTTTGGAGTCACTTTTATTGTAAATAAGAATATAATATGTTTCTAAATACTTCTGCATGAATGTGGATGTTACCATGATTACGGATAATCCTGAATGAATCCTGAATAATGAGTGAGAAAGACGCACATGTGTCATATCCCCACGACATGCTAACCTCTCACCATTACAATAACAAGGGAGGTTAGCATTTTTTGGGGGGTATGATATTTGTGCGTCTAACTTTCTCACTCATATTCAAAATTCATTCAGGACTATCCGTAATCATGGTAGCATCTACATTCATGTAAAAGTGTTTAGAAACATCTTATTTACAATTAATGTGACTCCAAAATGGCACAATACATTATTTACCATTCATTTCTGTTGGGCACAAAATAATCTGAAACACAACCAATACAAACAGCAAATGCGTCCAACAAGTTTGTAGAGTCACAAGCTTGATGTAATCATTTCGTGCTAGGAAAATGGGACCAAATATTAAACTTTGGACTACTTTAATACACATATAAGTGAATTTGTCCCAATACTTTTGGTTCTCTAAAATGGGCGAGCTATGTACAAAAAGTGCTATAATTTCTAAACGGTTCACACGTATGGATGAAAATACCCTCAAATGAAAGCTGTCAGTCTTCATATGAACCTCATAGTCATTGTATCATTTCAAATCCAAAGTGCTGAAATACAAAGCCAAAACAACAACAACATTGTCACCGTCCAAATACTTTTAGAGCTCACTGTAGATATGGTGCATCTATCAATGGGGCCATGTGATTATTTCCCTAACCTGAGCTCATTGTAAATTCTTGACAGAGGCTGCTAAGTGTGTCACGCTGAGGGAAACGGGGACCGTGTAGCGTCCTTGCACCTCTGGTGTCCCTCTTCTGTTTCCATTGTGACATAAGAGGTTGTACTCCAGCTTGCCGGAGAACTGGATGCAAATCACTGACTTGTGAGGTGATGTGATGAGCATGGGCACCACTGCATGTCATGTAGAGGGGATATCCTGTCCACTAATGCTAATTCTATGGCTCTGTGTGTTTGTCTCTCTGTCGCACTCCGAGTGAGTGATGTCACCATGTCATTCCAGTGGAATTTTACCCCAGTGACATCACATAGTCTCTCCTGTGTCTCTGTAAGTGACTGTGTTTGTATCTGGTTGGCTTCCCTCTCCTCCTCAGACGTCAGGTAAACACTGCACGAGCTGAGAGTGTGGACACACCAGCTGAGAGTGTGGAAATCATCTTGATTGTGCCTCATTAAATCCCCCCCCCCCACCCCCCCCCCCAATAGAAGGCAAAAAAAGAGAAGAGAAGGAGAATGCTGGCGGGGAGAATGTACCAACTGTATAGCAAAAAAAAATAGAGCACTCACAGACCTATTCCAGTCACTCTTTTTTCCTGTTGTGGTTTCATGCCTCCTATATCCCTCCTTCTTTAATCCCAAGGCTTTTCTCAGTGTAGCCCAAGCATGACATCATGGCCCCAGAAAAAGGCTTTAGACACTTTGGCTGTGATTTCAGTCTTCACCCAAAACCACTGTGGAATGATGCACATGTTTTTGCCATCTATTCATTCTTTCTTTTGTATTCTTTTTTTAGCCCGCTAACAAAACAAAAATGTGACTGGCAATCAGTGGGCATCACACCCTATTTTTGCCATTGGTCAAACAAAGATGGGGGAGTTTGGCAAAGCCCAATAATTACTGTTTAACACAGCTGACCAGATTTAAATAGTATTTCTCCTTTTCTCCCTCCCTCCTCTTCTCCCCACTGTTCTTAACTTCCTTTTCCTCTCTAGCTTTAGTTTTTTTTACATTTTCAGCCCCATCTTTTGCGTTTGTGTTGGGTTCTTTATTATAGTCCTGTGTATTTTTGGAGGTGTTAATTTCCAGTAACTTCCCCATCTATTCCTCAGTCCATCTCTCCATTTATGAGTGCCTCTCATTGCCTCTTTACCTCTGCATGCCTCTCATTGCCTCTCTGCCCTCAAAGCGACGCGGCAAATGGATGGTACAGGCCGGGAAACAAGGAGGATATGAAAACTGAAAAATACAAACAATAGACTACAAGCACAGGACTGTCAGCTCTGAGGCCAAGACCAATACTGAGGAAATGAAGGGAGAGACAGAAGCAGAAAGAGGTAGAGAGAAGAGGGAAGACCGAAGGAGATAGAGAGACTATAGACAGAGAAAGAAGGATAGAGACACTGACAGAGGAGAAGGGAAAGACGGATACATGAAGAGAAAGAGAGAGGAGAGTGAGTACTAGAAAGAGAGAGGAGAGACTGAGTACTAGAAAGAGAGAGGAGAGACTGAGTACTAGAAAGAGAGAGGAGAGACTGAGTACTAGAAATAGAGAGAGACTGAGTACTAGAAAGAGAGAGGAGAGACTGAGCACTAGAAATAGAGGAGAGACTGAGTACTAGAAAGAGAGAGGAGACTGAGTACTAGAAAGAGAGAGGAGCGACTGAGTACTAGAAAGAGAGGGGAGAGACTGAGCACTAGAAAGAGAGGAGAGACTGAGTACTAGAGAGAGGAGAGACTGAGTACTAGAAAGAGAGAGGAGAGACTGAGTACTAGAAAGAGAGAGGAGACTGAGTACTAGAAAGAGAGAGGAGCGACTGAGTACTAGAAAGAGAGAGGAGAGACTGAGCACTAGAAAGAGAGGAGAGACTGAGTACTAGAGAGAGGAGAGACTGAGTACTAGAAAGAGAGAGGAGAGACTGAGTACTAGAAAGAGAGAGGAGACTGAGTACTAGAAAGAGAGGAGAGACTGAGAACTAGAATGAGAGAGGGAGAAAGGGAATGAGTCTGAATTGTTTAGAGGGATGGAAGAGAGAGGAGAGAGAGTAAGGGGTAGTGAGAGGGATAGAGGAGGGAGGGGAGGGACAGAGAGAGAGGGGTAGTGAGAGGAGTACAGTGGTCCAGAAACTGATATGGGGTGAAAATTGAAACAGGATATGACATGTGCACTCTTAGAAAAAAAGGTGCTGTCTAGAACCTAAAAGGGTTCTTCGGCTGTCTGTTAGAACCCTTTTGGTTTCAGGTAGAACCCTGTTGGGTTCCATATAGAAACCTTTACACATAGGGTTCTACCTGGAACCAAAACGGGTTCTACCTGGAACCAAAAAGGGTTCTCCTACAGGGACAGCCGAAGAACCCTTTCGGAACCCTTTTTTCTAAGAGTGTGCACACAGGACAAAGGAAGTGAGACATGCAGTGGTGCTGTGGGGTGAGATGTAGTTTTAGTTGTCTGGCTTTAGATGCAACACCACACACAGCTGTTGGACGTGTTGTCCTCAGCATTCCATAGAGTTAGAAGATGTGTAGAGCCAGGAGCAGGTAACTATCCTCTGGGTCTTCCTCCCCAAGCAGCAGGTCACCTCTGTCTCGACTGATACTATCCTCTGGGTCCTTCTCTCCAAGCAGACACAATGAACCCAAGGCCAGGTCACTGTCTGTGTTACATTACTAGTACTGGTTAGGTTGGGATGGTTTGGTTCTCCATGGATGCTGGGGAGGTGGGATTCAGATTGCTGTATCAGTGCTGTTTCACTCCCACTGAAACCTAAAAGGTCTGCTGTGGACCAGAATAGGAGATGAACCAGAAAACATTTAGGTCAATGTTCTTTGGTTTCACTCCTGGAGACCCTTCAAAGGATTCACTTGATCAGGGCTTGATGGTTAGTGGATTAGTTTCGTCAGGGGTGTTAGTGCTGGACTGTAGCAGAAATGTTCACACCCCGTGGTTCCTAAAAGTCTCACCAGGTCACCTTGGAGAGCTGATGCTCCCAAATCATTCCAATTTGTTACTTGACACGTTCCAAAATGGCAACTCTTAATTGCAGGTCCAGTTTATTTCCTTCTCTCTATAGTGGTTGTTGTTTTATTGATATCAGGGGTTTTCTCTCAAGTGCTCCCAAAGCCACAGCTTCTTAAGGCAGTGTGGCATTATGCCTGGCCAACGACCTGTAATTAGCCTACATCCAGCCTTTATAGCCTTTTAACGAAGGGTCTAAAAATAAAGCCCTATCGGCAGGGAGGCTAATGTAAGCCTGTCTGTCAATCTCTCCTCTATATCCTTCTCTCTCTCTATCCATCTTTCCCTCTCTCGCTTCACCTCAGTTTGGAGAGGCAACCCATCTCATAGTTCTTGTGTTTTTCCAAGTGGTGGTTTTTAAATTCTCAGTTTCTCATTCTCCCTGTCCCTGAAATGATTATCTGGAACCCTGTCATTTGACACAACGGCCATGTTTAGGTTTAGGTCCTCTGCCCAAAATCAGAAACTCATTACATGTTTTGTATGTGCTTGTGTGTACTGAGAGACCGTTTGGCGTTGGCTCGGAGGCATGAGTCTGCAGAGGTTGTTTCTGGAAGAGCTTGGGGTTGTTCCTGTTGCTGGCAGTGTGTAATGCTACCACAGCTCTCCTCTCAGAGGAAAGGATGGGGATGCTTTCCAGACCTGTGTTAAGTTATTTAACAGCCGAGACGCACACACACTCCACTGCCCTGTAAATACCATGTACTGGAAATATCCAACTGTTTAGTAGGTCTGTGTAGAGCAGATGTACTGTAAATATCCAACTGTTTAGTAGGTCTGTGTAGAGCAGATGTACTGTAAATATCCAACTGTTTAGTAGGTCTGTGTAGAGCAGATGTACTGTAAATATCCAACTGTTTAGTAGGTCTGTGTAGAGCAGATGTACTGTAAATATCCAACTGTTTAGTAGGTCTGTGTAGAGCAGATGTACTGTAAATATTAAAATGTTTAGTAGGTCTGTGTGCGGAGCAGTAGGGGATAGCGTACAAAGACATACATCATTCAAATCACCAGGTGTGCGTGTGTGTGTTTAAGGTGAGCCCAGGACTGGACATTGTGATGTTGCCCCCAGACCACACAGCAAAACATGTTAGTTAGTGTCAGCGGTCATAACCAACACTTTACCCTGCCTAATCACTGTGTGTGTGTCTATGCGTGCTTGTGTGTATGTGTGTGTGTATGGGTGAGCTGAGGGCGGTGGAGAGCGTATAGGGGCAGGGCCTGTGGGTCTGTAGGCAGAAAGGGGTGTGGCTGTGGTGAGAGGGACAGTATAAGTGATGCCAGTTACTCAGTCACAGGCACAGGTACACTGCAGCCAGCCTAGCCTAAGAGAGAGAATACTAAGTGTGTGTGTGTGTGTGTGTGTCACTCTGAGTGCTCTGTAGGACTAGGCAGTGTAAGTGTGTGCACGTTCCCTTTGCCTGTATCACGGACTACACTGCCACACTGAGAGAGAACAGTGTGTGTGTGGTAGAAAGAGAGGGAACCAAACAGTATATGTATCTCCCTGACTCAGCATTCTATCAGCATCCATAGCATCCTCAGTCTGTTGCTAGGGCAACTGAGTCCAAGTCCACTGCCAGTCTTGGGTGAGTTTGCCTCTCGCTCTCTCTCTCTCTCTCTCTCTCTCTCTCTCTCTATCTCTCTTTCTCTTTCTCTCTCTCTTTCTCTCTTTCTCCCTCTCGCTCCTCCGTTTAGAACTCTGTGTGTTTAGTCAGGAAGGCAGTTTTATTGACGACAGACAGGAGAGGAATCCTCTGAAAGTTAATTGTTCCTTTATTTAGCTGCTGGACAACGTTACACTTTGTCTCAGTGGGACGGCACAGAGAAGGAGGGAGGGAGGGAGGGAGGGAGGGAGAGAGCGTTGCAGAGAGAGGGAAGGAGGGAATGGGGTATTTGAAGTCGGGAGAGTTAAACGGCTCACTCTCTTTTCCATTGAAACATCAATCCTGATGTCTAGTTTAAAGCCTATTTATGCTTGATCATATGTGGTTGGATGCTCCGTATGGAGCCACGCAGAGGCCAAATTGAGCTTCATATCACATCGCTGTGTGCCTCCCAAATTGTTTAACAATGCGGAGGGCTCCGTATAGCTCTTCATTAACATGATTGGTTGACGGTAGGTGGGGGCGGGAGGTCTTGTATAGACACAAACTCACTTCCTTGACAACCTCCTCCACAACAGCTCTATTCAACAGCTCTGTGCTGCTCCACAAAGCGCAAAAAGTATGAATGCCCTGACTTCTGCAGAGGCCGTATCACCGTAAATGCTGCACGGCCAACGCAGACGTTGGATTGACCATGCAGAGCCTTTTACATTTGGGTTGGATCAGCCTCTGAATGAAGTATAGTTGGAGCTGGCAGACTCAGGTTACCTAAGGTTCTAAAGACTTGTTATTGTAGTGTTATGACTGCTTAGATGGATGTCATTTTCCCATTTGACTCGAGTTCTAGATACAACATGTTACTGGTATTGTGGTGATGGTGTAATATGCACCTCTCTTACAGAAGACCAGTCATTCATAATCTATTAGTCATTTGAGATTCATAGAGATTCACAGAGCTTACCTGTAGGTTTTGTCATTAAAGTGTAGCTCAGTTGGTAGAGCAACGCCAGGGTAGTGGGTTTGATTCCCGGGACCACCCGTACATAAAATGTATGCATGCATGACTGTAAGTCACTTTGGATAAAAGCGTCTGTTAAATGGCAAATATTATTATTTATTGTTTTGGCACTGTTTAGTGTGTGTGTTTGTGTAGGGCGGCACGTAGCCTAGCGGTTAAGAGCGTTGGGCCAGTAACCAAAAGGTCGCTGGTTCGAATCCCCAAGCCGACTATGTGAAAAATCTGTCGATGCAAGGCACTTAACCCTAATTGCTCCTGTAAGTCGCTCTGGATAAGAGTGTCTGCTAAATGACTAAAATGTGTGTGTATGAGAGATAATTGCATTCCTAGCAGGTCTCTAGATCTACTCTTTGGTCCAGTGTGAAGGAAATGATCTGCGCACTGTCACAGTTCTGACCTTTCACTGTCACAGTTCTGACCTTTCACTGTCACAGTTCTGCCTTTCACTGTCACAGTTCTGACCTTTCACTGTCACAGTTCTGACCTTTCACTGTCACAGTTCTGACCTTTCACTGTCACAGTTCTGACCTTTCACTGTCACAGTTCTGACCTTTCACTGTCACAGTTCTGACCTTTCACTGTCACAGTTCTGACCTTTCACTGTCACAGTTCTGCCTTTCACTGTCACAGTTCTGCCTTTCACTGTGTGTCCTGGGGGTGTTATTTGTTTTAGTCCTTCAGCTGGCCAGAGGATATGTAGACAGGTTGGTGTGTGTGTGTTTGTGCATGCGTGCACGTCTAGAAGCAAGGGTATGATGTGAGGATGTGAGTGGTAGTTACTTAATGGGTTTGCGGTAACATGACTGTGATATACAGTGCATTCGGAAAGTGTTCTGTCAGAGTGACCATCGGGTTCTTGGTCACCTGCAAAAATGTCTAAAAACCTCTTTTCACTTTGTCATTATGGGGTATTGTGTGTAGATTGCTGAGGGAAATGTTTTATTTGATCAATTTTAGAATAAGGCTGTAACATAACAAAATGTGGGGAAAGTCAAGGGGTCTGAATACTTTCCGAAAGGCACTGTAATTATATGATGTATTCTTAGAAACCTCAATGCCCAAACTATCTATCTTTGGCTCTGCTGTCACCTCAGAATACCGTGTGTGTCACTGTCTGACCTGTGTCCACTGTCCATGAACACTGGCTGTTCATGTTGGGTTGTCACGGTAATGATTCAGGAGTGTGTCATGTTGGGTTGTCACGGTAATGAATAATGCTGTAGTCAGAGATCTTTATCTCTTCAGGCAAAACCAAACCTTTTGATTATGCATTCGATTTCCTCCCTGACTATAGCTCACCTGTTGTCCCATGATTCTCTCTGTTCTAGATCATATGTTCATAGAAGAATATCTGGAAGAAGATGAGGAACCACCTTTGCTGCTCAGCTTTTGTCCTTCTCACAGTACGTATCGTCGTGTGTGTGTGTGTGTGTGTGTGTGTGTGTGTGTGTGTGTGTGTGTGTGTGTGTGTGTGTGTGTGTGTGTGTGTGTGCGTGTGTGTGTGCGTGCGTGCGTGCGTGCGTGCGTGCGTGCGTGCGTGCGTGCGTGCGTGCGTGCGTGCGTGCGTGCGTGCGTGCGTGCGTGCGTGCGTGCGTGCGTGCGTGCGTGCGTGCGTGCGTGCGTGCGTGCGTGCGTGCGTGCGTGCGTGCGTGCGTGCGTGCGTGCGTGCGTGCGTGCGTGCGTGCGTGCGTGCGTGCGTGCGTGCGTGCGTGCGCGCGTGTCTAATTATTTGTGTCACTGATCTGTGTGTGTATTCCAGGTGTTTGGCTCTGGAGGGACTGTAGCCGTGCAGTGTCGGTGGGGGGAGGGGTGTGTGTGTCTGGAGTGCCCCAGTGGCCAGGAGCCAATCAAGGTTGGACATAAGATCCCTAACTCACCTCTCATTACCATGTCATCCTAACTCACCTTTCATTACCCTGTCATCCTAACTCACCTCTCAACACCCTGTCATCCTAAATGTCTTCTTATAACTTATTTGTCACTATACAGGCCACACCCCTCTCTTCCACTCCATTACCACCAACGATCCCTCTGTCAACAGAGGCTACCTCGATCTCTCTCCTCTTTCTCCTCTCTCTACATGGAAGTCATGTGTACCACCCCACTAGGAACAGACGTCAATTCAATGTCTACTCCACATTGGTTCAACGTAATTTCGTTGAGATGACGGTGAAACAACTTTGATTCAACCAGTGTGTTCCCAGTGGGTCTGCTCTTATTTTAGATACGACTAATATGCAGATGTAGGATCTTAATTTGATCACTCTTTTGTTGCTGAAGAATTTTCCTGCAGCCTGGAAGTACAGATGAGCTTTGTGATTTACATAAATTCACAGAAAACTCACGTTAACACACGGTTATATTGACAGTATTCCACTTTTCATGTAGCCTACTTTTGTCCAGCTAATAGCCTAACCACCGATGAAGCAACATTATGGACTAAACGTTGAAATCCTGTTGCTACAGGATTGTTTTGCTACGACAGTACTGATCTATCTATCTGTCTGTCTGTCTGTCGGTCTGTCTGTCTGTCTAATTTCTGTGCACATTTTCATATGAAACCCAAAAATAATGAATGTATCTTAGTTCCTGCCCAGAACGGCAGTGTTAGTTATTTTGGAACGTCTTATTGAACACAGAACCCTATGTGACTGTAGTGTATGTGTGTAATTACAGTGGTTCATGTACTCTGTTCTGAGATGTGAAGATGTTTTCTCCTGCCAGGCTTGCGGGCAGCTCGAGGGGCCAGGCGAGGCGGTGCACTGTCAGTCTTGTCCAGCGGGCAAGTTTTCGGACACCTATGACTCTGATCAATGCCGCCCACACTCCTCCTGCGGGGTCCTCAACAAAAAGGTTGTGACCTCTGGTACCTCACACTCTGATAATGTCTGCGGAGACTGTCTGTCTGGGTATGTATCCACATACAACAACAACAAGATTAACAACAGACAAAATGGGGAGACAAAAACTACCCTCTCCCTTTGTATCTCAATATTCGCCAAACAAGTCCAACAAGTGCCAACAAGCATGTTTTCTTCATAAAGCACATTCGATACAGGCAAAACTGTTGATTGATTCTTCTGCTGTAAAACAATACTGCTACACAATCGTTTCTCTCTGTGTGGCCCTGGCTTTAGTAAACAGGTGTATTACTGCAGTCCTACATCTTGATCTCATCTCCAGAAATAGAAATGGTTGTAAATGTGAGCTTTGTTTGGAAAGTGTGTGAAATAGGATTGGAATGGTTTAGAACTGTTTTGAAAACTCACTAACAGAATCCAAACACACCAGCCCAACTGTAGCACTGAAGTATCCTGACCACTCACTGTATAGCCCGGTTAGCACGTCTCTACCCTCGACCAGGACCACCCCTCTCTACAGAAATAGACTGTTGACCTTTAAATATGGTCTGTTTATGGTCAGTTGGAAAAGTTTTACTTACTAGGACTGTGATATGTGGTTGTCTCACCTAGCTACCTTAAGATGAATGCACCAATTGTAAGTCTCTCTGGATAAGAGCGTCTGCTAAATGACTAACATGTCAATGTATTATGGGACCATGAAATGAATACACTGCTATGATAACATGGTATTGTTAAGTTGTGATATTAATATGAGCCTGTGTTGGTGCCACCAGGTTCCACCCCACTGCTATGAGGACAGCCACCACCCTGGCCTGTGTGAGAGGTGAGTGTGGACAGAATCAATATCACACCAACAGAAAGTTGAAGTGATTATGTTTCCACTGGTGGAATAATGGTTTTAACAGGGTCATATTCTCTTGCTTTCTCTCTCCCCGCTATCTCTCACCCAGCCCCCCCTGCCCAGTCTATCCATGTGCGTGCGGTGCGTACGGTGGGTAAGGGTGCGGCGGGCAGTGGTGGCCTGCCGGTGAACGGTACAGCAGTGCGGAGCCCGGAGGAGAAGAGTGCAGAGTATGCAGTGTTCGCCCTGGTGCCAATCTTCTGTGTGATGGGACTCCTGGGGATCCTCATCTGTAATATCCTCAAGAAGAAGGGATACCACTGCACTGCTGAGAAGGAGGGAGGAGATGAGGAGAATGCTACACCACAGAAAGAGGTGAGGGAGGGAGGGAGGGAGGGAGGGATGAGAGAGGGAGAGGGAGAGAGAGAGAGAGAGAGAGAGAGAGAGAGAGAGAGAGAGAGAGAGAAGAGAGAGAAAGAGAGAGAGGAGAAGAGAGAGAGAAGAGAGAGAGAGAGAGGAGAGAGAGAGAGGAGAGAGAGAGAGAGAGAGAGACGAGAGAAGAGAGAGAGAGAGAGAGAGAGAGAGAGAGAGAGAGAGAGAGAGAGAGAGAGAGAGAGAGAGAGAGAGAGAGAGAGAGAGAGAGAGATGCACGTATCTGGGCTGTGCCTTTTTAGTTTTTCTCTTGAATAAGTGTTTTCAAGGGTCCTTACAACAATGCATGAACTGATATTTTGGATGACCCAGAGGAGACAATGGGGCCCAGTTTTTCAGAATTATCCGGATTCTGACATCCTTTTTTTTTGCTATCCAGGATCAGATCGATCTGGCTGTTTTTGAGACGGTTTTTCAGAAAATAATTGGAAAAGATCATTCTGATCCAGATACCACAATATCAAGATCAAATAATCCGGATGGATTTTCAGTGCTTTGACAGACTATTGGTCAGGTTGTGGTACCACTTATACACTGTCATAAGGAAATGGAGATGCGTACTACATGAATAAATATACCTTGATAAAAAATAATGGAGCATGCATATCACTTCTAAGTAAGTAGATGCATTTATTTGACACTTCTCAATATAACAACTGACCACATACCTATACTACAATTTAACATAATGAACCTTTGGTTTTCAGATTTTTTTTAACCTCCTCATTTTAGTTACATTGATATTTATTGGTTGTAGTGCCTTTCACCTTTCTAAATCCACCTTCCAGTGGGATCAAAATACTCCTGAAAAACGCAAAAACTACATACAATCCTGATTAAAGGTCAGATTGGTTTACCAAATCCTTATCCCTATCCGGAGGATCAGAATCTCATTTTTTCAGTTGAGAAAAATCCAAATTCTAACATTTAACCCTATCCGATTGCCAAATCCGATCAGATATCTTTTGAAAAGCTGGGCCTGGACAGTAAACCTGACTCCTCAGACTCTATTTCAAATCA
>NW_028156157.1:0-90423 GCF_964263955.1 Coregonus lavaretus | reverse complement strand
AAGCTGGATACATTTGCTTTAGGCCCAAGAGTTGATCTGACAGTTTTTATGTATCTAAACCATGGCATCTCTAAAGTAGGTTATAGATCATGTAACAATATCTCTTCAACAGTATGTCCAGTATCCAAGACCCAGATTTTCCCAGAGATGTCCTCCCATTCTCCCTGAAGAATTATAATATGCCATTTAGCAGACGCTTTTATCCAAAGCGACTTACAGTCATGCGTGCATACTTTTTTTGTGTGTGTATGGGTGGTCCCGGGGATCAAACCCACTACCTTGGTGTTACAAGCGCCATGCTCTACCAGCTGAGCTACAGATTATCCACTGAGTTAGTTAAATAACACATCTATGTTTGTTTGCAGCGCTGCACTTCTCCTCCCTGGCTGATGATACCTCACACTCTCTTATCAGGCCGGCCGGCACATCCAGCCGATAGTGGAATATGTCCCCGCTCACAACCCCAGCCCAGAACAGCTCCTAATGCCACACATACTAACATTACCACACTGACGAAATGTATACATGTATGAGAGGAGAGTACACTCCCAGTCACAACCAAAATATCAAACAACTTTAAGTAGGACTCCCAGCTAAGTAGGACTCCCAGCTAAGTTGGACTCCCAGCTGCAACCCTAAAGACATGGTTCAGGTCCGACAGTATGACTTCACAGGACACAGATCCAGTGCAGTAGCCTACTTCTAACTGGTTCCAGGTAGCCTTTTCCTATATGTCCAAAAGGGACAGTGTAAGCTCTGAGGCCAAGCGGAAAGTAGCGTGCGGCACTCAACAGGACAACACATTTCTTTACAAAGAATCTCAAAATATTGCCTAGTCACTGCACTGCAGAGCAGCTTACAGCAGCCGAGCTCTGTCCACCCATCCACGAAATGCTACGAAAGAGGCCAAGCAGTGGAGCAAGAGAGGGAGGGATCCAGGAGCAGAGCACCCTTCAGCAGTTCCTTCACAAGATGGGTCCCTATAGGCAAAGGTGGTTGGGTATGAACACAGGAGGATAGGTCTAACAAATAGAGAGAGGATACTGAACTAGGCCTAGAGGGGGGAGGAGAGGAGGGGGAGAGGGGAGGGGGAGAGAGGGGGAAGGAGGAGGAGAGGGGGGAGGAGAGGGGAGGAGGAGGAGAGGGGGGAGGAGAGGTTTTGATCAGTCACGGAAATAAAAGTGCTGAAAACAAATTGACTTACTATTTAAAACGAAGATGGAGAACAAGCTTTAGGAGGAAAAATACCAGCATTTTGGTGCAGGTACAGCTGACTAGCACAAAAATAATATAGTAATATTGTCAAAAATAATATTGCGATTAATCGTAAAAATAATATCCCGATATGTAACTGTATGGATTTTTCCCCATCACTACTACATATACAACTACTGTATTTGCCTATTTAACAGCAATGTTGATTTTCTCTCCATAGGTTGTGTTTTGAAACCACCCAAATAACTTTGGTTTGGAGAGGCAAATTCCATCCATTGGACAGTGGAGATCCTAAGCAGGTGAGTCACAGACAACATTTGTATTGCTAACCATGATTTGCTCTAATCTGTTGGGTCCAGAGTTAGTCTTTCAATTTGAATGCTCTCCAGAAAGGTCATGACAACCAGAAGCAGCATCCTGCCCCTAACTGACCAGAGACCCCTCTCGCTGAGCAGTCTATCTGTGATGTTATCAGGACCCCTCTAGAAACCCCGTTGAACCAGAGACTGTGTGAGTGTACTGTACATGTCCCCAATGGCCATTAGTGCTCCGTTAGCTCCATACTGCTGTTAAGAGTGTTATTTACAGGCTTGGCACAGGGCGGTGTCCACTATGATTCACCCCCATTGCCAAGAAAGCAAAGAAAAAAATATGAAGTACATGAAGCACAATATTTATTTCTGAGCCATGATTGGTGTAGGGATATGGTGGAACAGGAAATCAATGTTTTCTACATTTAATCAAGTAAATATAATGTGGCGTGGGAGGAGGCAATCCATTTATTTAGATTACATTTCCTTCAGGATGAAGATGGTATGGTTTCGTGTACTGGGGCGTCACGTTCAAAAAAAGAATAAACCAAAAGTAGATTGTTAGGAAACATGCAAAACTGGGAATACAGAGGACAAATGGACAAATATGTCCCAAAGAGACAGGTTCACAGGAAATGAACCTGTCAAATGAACAAAACTGTGATACTACGGTGACATTGTCACGTGTGTAAAAGGTCATAGCGGCGGCCAGCGTTCCAGCATCATGGTCGGAATTCCAGAGTTCAGCATCTGGACTGTGGACAGCGACCGGCTCACAGGAAGAGTGACAAAGTAGGTCTATCCAGGAAGTAAGAAGCTTGGAAGTGGAAGGCTCCTCTAATTAGAACTCGGTTTGGTAGCCTGTTTCAGCCATATTGACTTTTCCAACTAAACTTTAGGATTGTAAATGATAGAGAAAGATAGATGCAGACATCCAGATAGTAAGATACTGTGGGTGAGGTTCAGTGGTTAAAGTGCTATATGACAGAGTGTCACTGGCTCAGATTACATTCCTGTTGCCCTTCAGCAGGATTGTATTATAGTTGGATATCATTGCATGCAAATCACCAATGAAACAAACGACAAAGAATCAGTCAGATAATGCTAACGAAATCAACCCATCTATCTGTCAGTAATTCGGACTGCTTTCAGTTAGCATGAAATGCAATCCCCTTGCATGGAGTCACTGCAGTAATTGTGCTAAATGCTTTAATTGTAGTGAGCAGTGTCTGGGCGAAAGCTTGGAGCACATTGAGACAATAATGCCGGTGAAAAGATAACAGCTTGTGGGTCTAGGAGGAGATGTAAGGAGGAGTTGGAGAGAGAGAGATCTGCACAATGGAGACTGACAGGAAACAGCATGCTATGACAGTGATGGCCAAGCCACCATGGAGACGGTCATTCCGCCACTTATCCAAAACGTGAGCTGCACATTGGCTGATTTGTGTAACAGACTGGGTCAAGGGTGGGGTTTTAGTATCAGGATGTGTGTAGCTAGCGAATATGATACTGGCAGTGGATTGTTCATTCTTTCACTGGGATTGGACAACAGAAAAATGACTGACCCTACAGGCCTGGTCCAACCTCTAGCCCTTACCCCTTCAGCCCTTACCCCTTCAGCCCTTACCCCTTCAGCCCTTACCCCTTCAGCCCTTACCCCTTCAGCCCTTACCCCTTCAGCCCTTACCCCTTCAGCCCTTACCCCTTCAGCCCTTACCCCTTCAGCCCTTACCCCATCAGCCCTTACCCCTTCAGCCCTTACCCCTTCAGCCCTTACCCCATCAGCCCTTACCCCTTCAGCCCTTACCCCTTCAGCCCTTACCCCTTCAGCCCTTACCCCTTCAGCCCTTACCCCTTCAGCAGATCTGAAGGAAAAGCATTAGTGTTGCAATAAGGCCACTGAGTCCATTGAAGGGTATAGGTGGTGGAGTAATAACTATATTGCTGACATGGACCCTGGACAGCTTCTACTCCAAGCCATACGACTGCTAAACAAAAAAGCTAATCAAATGGCTGCTACTGTCTATTATCTATCCTGTTGCCTAGTCACTTTAACCCTACCTATATGTACATAGTTACTTCAATTACCTCGTACGCCTGCACATCGACTTGGTACTGGTACTCCATGTGTATAGCCATGTTATTTCTACTCGTCATTGTTATTCATTATTCACTGTGTATTTACTGCTTTATTATTATGATTAGTATCTTTAACTCAGGCTGTGGTTGTTTTGGAACCAGGCAGATGTTGCATACGGGGTACATGTGCTCTGAACACCGTCTGAACTGGGCCCTTTACCCCCCTGGCCATCACCATATGCACCTACAGCCATAATGAAAAGCTGAGCCACTGCAGACTCCTGGGAAAACAACATCTATTTCTAGAGGACATTTGGAGAGAGTGTGAGTAACCTGAGCTACAATCTAGAATGTCCCCACCAACAAACACAAAGTCCAGAGCCCGTTTACAAGCCAGTTGGTTATATTTCTGTCATATACCGTCATATTTCCTATTTGACTGAAAATCGAAAGCTGCTGCAAGGTCAAATTGCATGCCAGGAGACCAGTCACGACTTTAGTCGGCTACCAAGATGGCAGGTGTTTGGCTTGAGATTACTGTGCATTTCCCCAACGCTTACTGAACCCGCCCTTCATATGAACCATCTCTATCAAAAGCTTTCCGAATACATTGCATCAATAATGTATCACGTCAATTCGCAAATGATCGACGCGTAATTTGCAAGGGTTGTGATCACCTGTTTGGAGAATAGACTAGTACCGCTACTACCAACGTATAGCACAAGATGATACCGTACACACACATCTGCGCTGCTGGACAGCGACACAAACAAACAACCGACCATCATAACATTAGGCCTATGCTATAGATGCGTGCTTAACTCTGCTCTTTATAAACAAAATCATATTCGGCTAGGCAACATCTTGCAGCTCTCTGCATGTCTCCATTTCTCGAATACTCCATTCATACTTATTCACAGTCCTTGATGTGCCCTACACCGGAGCGTCCTTAGTAAAATGACAGCAAAGCCAAATGGCATTAGGCTACAACGTCTTGAATCGAAAAAGGAGGTTTACCTTTTCCCCCCTTCCGTATTTATTTTACGGTTCCATCGTTATATCCGGGATGGTTTACCGCCTGCCTTCTTGATTCCCCCGCGATTCTCGTCTCTGGTAAGGACTCCGCCAGAGATCGGTGTGCCTCTTCTCTCGCGCTCGGGATGGATGACCGGAATGCCTTAGAGCGGCATGGAAAGACAAGTGCATTATTGAAAGCAGATGCGCAATGCTACGTTGGTTCTTAAAGCGAAACACCGATCTTCATAACAAACGTGCATCTTAATAACAGTCCTGGACACGAACAAATACTGAATCAGGAGTGAACTCGTGTCTGCGCTTGATACAATTCTTCATTTAATTTATGGTCTGAACAAAATATGCACTGAAGAAAAATATAAATGCAACCTGTTAAGTGTTGGTCCCATGTTCATGAGACGAAATAAAATATCCCAGAAATGTCCATAAGCACAAAAAGCTTATTTCTCTAAAATGTTGTGCACACATTTGTTTACATCCCTGTTAGTGAGCATTTCTCATTTGCCAAGATAATCCATCCACCTGACAGGTGTGGCATATCAAGAAGCTGATTAAACAGCATGCCATTACACAGGTGCACCTTGTGCTGGGGACAATAAAAGGCCACTCTAAAATGTGCAGTTTTGTCACACAACACAATGCCACAGATGTCTCAAGTGTTGAGGGAGCGTGCAATTGGCACTCTGACTGCAGGAATGTCCACCAGAGCTGTTGCCAGAGAATTGAATGTTACTTTTTCTACCATAAGCCGCCTCCAACATCGTTTTAATGAATTTGACAGTAAGTCCAACCAGCCTCACAACCACAGACCACATGTAACCACGCCAGCCCAGGACCTCCACATCCGGCTTCTTCAACTACAGGATCGTCTGAGACCAGCCACCCAGATAGCTGATGAAACTGTGGGTTTGCACAACCGAAGAACTTCTGCACAAACTGTCAGAAAACGTCTCAGGGAAGCTCATCTGCGTGCCCGTCTTCCTCACCAGGGTCTTGACCTGACTGCAGTTCGGTGTCATAACTGATTTCAGTGTGCAAATGCTCACCTTCGATGGCCACTGGCACCTGGAGAAGTGTCCCTTTCACCATGCACTCTGCTCACCGGGCTCTGAGTTGGTGAGTAACCATAGCAACGGCTCTGCTTGGGCTTGGGCTGCTCAATGAAGAGACATGAGACCCAGTGGCGAACCGTCATTCAGGGCAAAGAAATAAACAATAAAAAATACAAATACCTTTTGTTGTTGTTGTTGCCTGTTTTGCATGTTATTTTGGCATTAATATGTGTCACATATCAAACAATGTAAAAAAATATATAATTGAGTTAATAAAGCTGCATACAAACATAGTCTCTTTTTTACTTTCTTGAGTAAAGCAGCACCAAAATGCATGTGTTTCAGCCTAGCTCAGTGCTTTCTGTGGTGGTGGGGCAGCCAGCGGAAATTACGGAGCCTAGGGGTTGGTAATGTTCTTTACTTGCACTGTGATTGGCTCAGTATTCTGTCACTCATGGGGACACTACATCATCGCAAAATCTACGGGGAGAGCTTGAAAATTCAAGCCCCTTGGGTGCTGCCATAGAGTTACATTAGAAGTGCCCATCCATGAAGGCTCAAGGTCATTGGCCACAGATAAAATGACATCAAATCACATTATATCTACCGTAGCTTTGATTGGACTGATCATGTCAACATCATACTTTCCAAATCTTAGCTAGCAGTCATCATTAGAATGAAGTCGACAATCTACTGGCAAATCCTTTTCAATCCTTGTCATGTGAAGAGAAATTAGGAAGAGAAATTATAGATAAAACGTATTGGTGCTCATTTGCCAATCGCAAATTCAACAATGAGTGGTTTGGAAGGAATCAGTGGCAAACTGCAAGAGTTGCAAAGCAATCACTAGCCTGCTATTCAGTGGAGTGGGTGTGTGGTCCAAGTCTGGGTTTAAGGGTCTCTTTTCCAAGTTTAAAATGATAAACATTCACATGCCATAGGCCAGAAAAGGTTGAATACATTGGCCATGCTGTCAATCCAGCATGACTTCTGCTGTGTTAAAAACAACTGGAAACTCGGAACTGGGAAACCTCAGATTTCAGTGAGTTCAAGACAACTGGGAACTCGGAAAAAAACGAGCTCCGACTGGGAAAATACGTTTTGAACAGTCATCCAACTCGGAATTCCAAGTTGGGAACTCAGGACTCATTCTAGAGCTCCGACCTGAAGATCACTGACGTCATGATTCGACCTTGTTTTTTTCAGAGTTCCTAGTTGTCTTGAAAGCACCATAAATCCAAAGAATGCCAGACTTTGATGACAATGTTTGATGACAAAATTTGCCCACAAGAAGGACTGCCGTGCCACCTTCCTGTTCAACTGAGCACAACAAGGTGAGTCCAAAGATGTCTTGTATGCTACTGCATAAATTATGTAATATGCCAGGGAGATATGTATACTGTAGCTAAGAAAGTAATACTAAGTGTATGTTGTATAGTAAGCTGTTAGTTGCCCATGTGCCTCACCCTAATAATTTGGCCCCTTTCCCCCTCATAACTTCGTCTACTGTTCTGACTTGGTGGTGCATATGTAGCCTATAGCCGGTTTTAGAGAAACATAATCATTGAATATTGTAAGAACTTTCATTGTCTGCCCCCCTTTATTTATCCTACGGTTCTGACTTGGTGTACAGGGAGAATACTGTAAGAACGACCCATGTTCTGAAGTCTGTCGCTGTACATTTCAAAAGTGCAGAACAAATAGTTACAGTGCATTCGGAAAGTATTCAGACCCCTTCCCTTTTTCCACACTTTGTTACGTTACTGCCTTATTCTAAAATTGATTAAATAAATACAAATCCTCATCAATCTACACACAATACCCCATAATGACAAAGCGAAAACAGGATTTTAGACATTTTTGCAAATGTAGTAAAACAAAAAAACAGAAATACCTTATTCACATAAGTATTCAGACCCTTTGCTATGAAACTCGAAATTGAGCTCAGGTGCATCCTGTTTCCATTGATCATCCTTGAGATGTTTCTACAACTTGTTTGGAGTCCACCTGTGGTAAATTCAATTGATTGGACATAATTTGGAAAGGCACACACCTGTCTATATAAGGTCCCACAGTTGACGGCGCATGTCAGAGCAAAAACCAAGCCATGAGGTCGAAGGAATTGTCCGTAGAGCTCCGAGACAGGATTGTGTCAAGGCACAGATCTGGGGAAGGGTACCAAAACATTTCTGCAGCAATGAAGGTCACTAAGAACACAGTGGCCTCCATCATTCTTAAATGGAAGTTTGGAATTGTCACGTTCGTTGAAGGACGGGTCAGACCAAGGCGCAGCGTGAAATGCATACATGTTTATTACAACGATAAACACACGAACAAAACAACGTAACGTGAAGTCCTCAGGCTAAACACAAAACAAGCCTACACACGGAACAAGATCCCACAACTAATGAGTGCCAACAGGCTACTTAAGTATGATCCCCAATCAGAAACAATGAGCGACAGCTGCCTCTGATTGGGAATCACACCTGGCCAACATAGAAACACACAACATAGAATGAAAACATAGAAATAACAACATAGAACTCCACACCCTGACTCAACATACTAGAGTCCCATAAGTCAGGGCGTGACAGGAATCACCAAGACTCTTCTTAGAGCTGGCCGCCCGGCCAAACTGAGCAATCGGGGGAGAAGGGCCTTGGTCAGGGAGGTGACCAAGAATCCGATGGTCACTCTGACAGAGCTCCAGAGTTCCTCTATGGAGATGGGATAACCTTCCAGAAGGACAACCATCTCTGCAGCACTCCACCAATCAGGCCTTTCTGGTAGAGTGGCCAGATGGAAGCCACTCCTCAGTAAAAGGCACATGACAACCCGCTTGGAGTTTGCCAAAAGGCACCTAAAGGACTCTCAGACCATGAGAAACAAGATTCTCTGGTCTGATGAAACCAAGATTGAACTCTTTGGCCTGATTGCCAAGTGTCACGTCTGGAGAAAACCTGGCACCATCCCTATGGTGAAGCATAGTGGTGGTAGCATCATGCTGTAGGGATGTTTTTCAGCAGCAGGGACTGGGAGGCTAGTCAGGATCGAGGGAAAGATGAGCGGAGCAAAGTACAGAGAGATCCTTGATGAAAACCTGCTCCAGAGCGCTCAGGACCTCAGACTGGGGACGAAGGTTCAACTTCCAACAGAACAACAACCCTAAGCACATGGCCAAGACAACGCAGGAGTGGCTTTGGGACAAGTCTCTGAATGTCTTTGAGTGGCCCAGCCAGAGCCTGGACTTGAACCCGATCTAACATCTCTGGAGAGACCTGAAAATAGCTGTGTAGCAAATCTCCCCATCCAACCTGACAGAGCTTGAGAGGATCTGCCGAGAAGAATGGTAGAAACTCCCCAAATACAGGTGTGCCAAGCTTGTAGCGTCATACCCAAGAAGACTCGAGGCTGTAATCGCTACCAAAGGTGCTTCAACAAAGAACTGAGTAAAGGGTCTGAATAATTATGTAAATGTGGCATTTCAGTTATTTTTACTTTGAATACATTTGCAAACATTTCTAAAAACCTGTTTTTGCTTTGTCATTATGGAGTAATGTGTGTATATTGATGAGGGTGAAAAAACAATTGAATCCATTTTAGAATAAGGCTGTACCATAACAAAATTGGACAAAGTAAAGGGGTCTAAATACTTTCCGAATGCACTTGGAAGGTGAACCTTCGTTTTCATCAAGGATCTTTCCCTTGATCCTGACTTACGGATTGCCTCTTATCTGCTTGGCATCCCCTTATGCCATAGTTTGTACATCTCAATTGTCAGTAGAAACCACATTTGTTTAAGCAAGTCAGCCATATCAGCTATGTTTTTTTTAAAGGCAGTAAATGAGGCTGAATGAACTGTTTCGCTGCCAGACAAGGCTCCGCTGATAGCCAGGTGTAGCAGTGGTAAGGATTCACTCCATGGTACTGAAAAGAAAGCTCTGCTGTTGGGACAGCTTTATGTAGGCCCTAACAGTTTGTGGGCACCGTTTGTCACCGTTATAGTGCAATTGATGTATTGTTTAGTGTTTTGTTGTGTAGTGGCTTTGCTGGCATGCATCTAAAACATTTTTTTGAGTTTGCCACACCAAGATTTAAATGCTAAAATCGCCACTGATGAGACCAGTGAGCTGTTAGCTACTTTCCGTCACTAAACTCTGACAAAACTCAAGGAACATTATTTTCTGTGAAATAATCTCTCCTGTTTTATATTTGAGGACGTTGATGCCCTTCCGAAACCATGTTATGTACTGCGTACACAATGAGCTCCGCTTCAAAATCCTTTAGTGATCAATTTAGTGATACCCGAGCCCTACCGTACCCTAGTTAGTTATGGAAAAAAACAGGCCTTACCCGGCCCTAACCCGATGGATAATGTCAGAGCCCGTCGACAGCCATGTGTCAGGTAGCAGAGCTCTGACTGGAAGAAGGTTCAGTGAATAGGGAGGTGCAGCGTGCGGTAATACAGTAGGGAGACTGCGAGTGCTTGTCAAATGGAATGTTTTATGCATTCTGCACACTCTCGTCCTCACAAGAATGTACTCAAGAGAACGTCCTCGGAGAATGCACTTGGAGCATGAGAGTGTTGAGCAGGAAGTGTGCGTATCGAGAAACACACACAGAGAATGATAAATATGCCTACACACCTTATCCAGACATTCTATATTTGGTTGCAGAAACCCCAAGCGAAATCCCACTGAGATCTGCTGTAGCGCCTTCTTTACAGTGAAATGAAGTCGGTGTTCTCAATACAGTATCATATTTTACTACAGAGGTCTGGAGCTTGTCCATTATATTTCCTCAGTGTCGATCCTGTGCACTTCTGGTAAAGTGTGTGTGTGTGTGTGTGTCTATACACACAATATCAGTGACTCAAATATTCTCTAATAAATGCATGTGCACTAAATACTCTCAAAGCTCCTTATCTTTGACCCCTGAATGTGACATTTAGATACAACATTATTCATATTTTAATGTATTACCGTGTTTTGATGTAGGGTATGTTTATATAAAACCATAATATCAGGATTAAGGTGAAAAGGATTTAATCCAAATCTGCAGCATGACAGTGCTTGTTCAAACCCTCATTACCATAGCTTTGGCAGAGGCTGTATAGACAGTTATCCACGCTTTAGATTATTTTTGCATTGTGGTCCTGTGTGACTCAGTTGGTAGAGCATTTCCCTGACAATGCCAACGATCATGGGTTCGTTTCCTGCTGGGGCCACCCATAGGAAAAATGTATGCACACGTGAATGTAAGTCGCTTTGGATAAAAGTGTCTGCTAAATGGAATTTATTATATATTGCCTTCTATTCTTATATTTCAGAAGTGATTTCCCCATAATTCTCCATAATTCAGTAGTATTTCTCCAAATATAGCCAGACCCGGCTCCAGAACGAATCAGTTGGAGGAGCATTTGATTTCTATTGGCGGCCCGTTTTTTCTCGGGATCTCCTATGTGCGCACGCGCATTTTTTTAACGGGTGTAATAGTAAAGACCATAGGCAGGCAGCTCTTGAGTTTCAAGTTCCGGGAAGCTTACAATTTATCCTAACATTTCTACCGATCTGCGTGCCAGTTATGAATATTTATTTATATATGCACATTTTCGTGGAACAGTTTCATTTCAATAATAAAGTTTTTGTTTCTCAAAATCATTGTCAAGTGGTGAATAACAAAAATCTGAAGTAAAATGATACAAGTCTAAAGTTAAAATTCACCTATGGCAAGAGCACTAGCCTCTGCTATATCAAATCAAATCAAATCAAACTGTATTTGTCACACGCGCCGAATACAACAGGTGTAGACCTTACAGTGAAATGCTTACTTACAAGCCCTTAACCAACAATGCAGTTTTAAGAAAGAATACCAAAAAATCACAAAAAAATCCTATATAAAATAACACGAAATAAAAGTAACAAATAATTAAAGAGCAGCAGTAAAAATAACAATAGCGAGGCTATATACAGGGGGTACCGGTACCGAGTCAATGTGCGGGGGCACCGGTTAGTCGAGGTAATTGAGGTAATATGTACATGTAGGTAGAGTGACTATACATAGATAATAATACTTTTTAGGGCCTTCCTCTGACATAAAGGTCCTGGATAGCAGGAAGCTTGGCCCCAGTGATGTACTGAGCCGTACGCACTACCCTCTGTAGTGTCTTGCGGTCGGATGCCAAGCAGTTGCCATACCAGGCAGTGATGCAGCCAGTCAGGATGCTCTCGATGATGCAGCTGTAGAACCTTTTGAGGATCTGAGGACCCACGCCAAATCTTTTCAGTCTCCTTAGGGAGAATAGGTTTTGTCGTGCCCTCTTCACGACTGTCTTGGTGTGCTTGGACCATGTTAGTTTGTTGGTGATGTGGACACCAAGGAACTTGAAGCTCTCAACCTGCTCCACTCCAGCCCCATCGATGAGAATGGGGGCGTGCTCGGTCCTCTTCTTTTTCCTGTAGTCCACAATCATCTCCTTTGTCTTGATCACGTTGAGGGAGAGGTTGTTGTCCTGGAACCACACGGCCAGGTCTCTGACCTCCTCCCTATAGGCTGTCTTGTCGTTGTCGGTGATCAGGCCTACCACTGTTGTGTCATCGGCAAACTTAATGATGGTGTTGGAGTCGTGCCTGGCCATGCAGTCATGAGTGAACAGGGAGTACAGGAGGGGACTGAGCACGCACCCATGAGGGGCCCCCGTGTTGAGGATAAGCATGGCGGATGTGTTGTTACCAACCCTTACCACCTGGGTGCGGCCCGTCAGGAAGTCCAGGATCCAGTTGCAGAGTGGGTGTTTAGTCCCAGGGTCCTTAGCCTAGTGATGAGCTTTGAGGGCACTATGGTGTTGAACGCTGAGCTGTAGTCAATGAATAGCATTCTCACATAGGTGTTCCTTTTGTCCAGGTGTGAAAGGGCAGTGTGGAGCGCAATAGAGATTTCATCATCTGTGGATCTGTTGGGGTGGTATGCAAATTGGAGTGGGTCTAGGTTTTCTGGGATAATGGTGTTGATGTGAGCCATGACCAGCCTTTCAAAGCACTTCATGGCTACAGATGTGAGTGCTACGGGTCGGTAGTCATTTAGGCAGGTTACCTTAGTGTTCTTGGGCACAGGGACTATGGTGGTCTGCTTGAAACATGTTGGTATTACAGACTCAGACAGGGAGAGGTTGAAAATGTCAGTGAAGACACTTGCCAGTTGGTCAGCGCATGCTCGGAGTACACATCCTGGTAATCCGTCTGGCCCTGCAGCCTTGTGAATGTTGACCTGTTTAAAGGTCTTACTCACATCGGCTACGGAGAGCGTGATCACACACTCTTCCGGAACAGCTGATGCTCTCATGCATGTTGCAGTGTTACTTGCCTCGAAGCGAGCATAGAAGTTATTTAGCTCGTCTGGTAGGCTAGTGTCACTGGGAAGCTCGCGGCTGTGCTTCCCTTTGTAGTCTATAATAGTTTGCAAGCCCTGCCACATCCGACGAGCGTCTGAGCCGGTGTAGTATGATTCGATCTTAGTCCTGTATTGACTCTTTGCCTGTTTGATGGTTCGTCGGAGGGCATAGCGAGATTTCTTATAAGCTTCCGGGTTAGAGTCCCGCTCCTTGAAAGCGGCAGCTCTACCCTTTAGCTCAGTGCGGATGTTTCCTGTAATCCATGGCTTCTGGTTGGGGTATGTATGTACAGTCACTGTGGGGACGACGTCATCGATGCACTTATTGATGAAGCCAGTGACTGATGTGGTGTACTCCTCAATGCCATCGGAAGAATCCCGGAACATATTCCAGTCTGTGCTAGCAAAACAGTTCTGTAACTTAGCATCTGCTTCATCTGACCACTTTTTTATTGACCGAGTCACTGGTGCTTCCTGTTTTAGTTTTAGTTTTTGCTTGTAAGCAGGAATCAGGAGGATAGAATTATGATCAGATTTGCCAAATGGAGGGCAAGGGAGAGCTTTGTACGCGTCTCTGTGTGTGGAGTAAAGGTGGTCTAGAGTTTTTTTCAACTCTGGTTGTACATTTAACATGCTGGTAGAAATGAGCTAAAACAGATTTAAGTTTCCCTGCATTAAAGTCCCCGGCCACTAGGAGCGCCGCCTCTGGATGAGCGTTTTCCTGTTTGCTTATGGCCTTATACAGCTCGTTGAGTGCGGTCTTAGTGCCAACATCGGTTTGTGGTGGTAAATAGATGGCTACGAGAAATATAGATGAAACCTCTCTTGGTAGATAGTGTGGTCTACAGCGTATCATGAGGTACTCTACCTCAGGCGAGCAATACCTCGAGACTTTCTTAGATATCGTGCACCAGCTGTTGTTTACAAATATACATAGACCGCCACCCCTTGTCTTACCAGAGGCTGCCGTTCTATCCTGCCGATACAGTGTATAACCCGCCAGCTGTATGTTATTCATGTCTTCATTCAGCCACGACTCGGTGAAACATAAGATATTACCGTTTTTAATGTCCCGTTGGTAGGATATTCATGTGTGTAGTTCGTCCACTTTATTATCAAGCGATTGTAAATTGGCCAATAGTATCGATGGCAAAGGCAGATTAGCCACTCGTCGCCGGCTCCTTACCAGGCACCCCGATCTCCTTCCGCGATATCTCCTTTTCTTTCTACTGCGAATGACGGGGATGATGGCCCTGTCGGGTGTCTGGAGCAAATCCCTCTCCTCCGACTCATTAAAGAAAAATTATTCGTCCAGTTCAAGGTGAGTAATTGCTGTTCTGATGTCCAGAAGCTCTTTTTGGTCATAACATTATGTAGCAGCAACATTATGTACAAAATAAATTATAAACAATGCGGAAAAACCCCTCAAAATAGCACGGTTGGTTAAGAGTCCATAAAACGGCAGCCATCCCCTCCGGCACCATCTTACAAAATAAAAAATAATAATAATAATTAACAAATGAGAACAAATAAATGAAAAAAGAATACAAAAATAAATAAATATGGACACATTGATACACTGTAATCCATTGGCAGCTAAAGAAATGAGAGCATATAACTCAGAGATAACCTAAAGTCCAATGCAGCAGTAGGCCTATAACTTCCATCATCAACCATGTAAAATACATAGCCCTAAAGCCGACAAATAAAAACGGTAGAAAATATCCTGATGAAAATGCAGGTTCTTTCAATCTCATTCATCTCTCTTCTCTTCCTGTCTGCCTCCCTTTCTATCGGTCTTGACTTCCTCCCTTTCCATCGGTCTTGACTTGAGCTATTGCTATTGAAGTTCAACATTGTATCAAATTATCACAGGGTCCTGCTGGAAGCTGTAGCTAACAAACTTGCAACATTGCGTCAACTAGCCTATTTCGGGCCCTCAAAGTTTCCTGCACCGGTGAGCTCGGAACGGAAAACTTTTTTAAAATTACGTTTCCGCTGGATGTATGGGATCATCAGATCATGATATTTGGCTCTTTCACGCTGAGGCCTGGTGATTGAAGCCGGCGGGAGTGTTAGAAAGATTTTTAAAATACTGAGGAACTATCATTCGCAATGGATGTTAAAAAAAACAGACTTTGTTGACTTGTGTGAGGGGATGAAAACATGAGTGGTGTATGTGGTGAGTTATTAGGACACTCAGAAATAAGACATTGCAAAATGGGGACTTTCCCACATATGCATGCATTCTGGAGACGCACCATATCTTCTCCACACCCCGTCGGCTTTTTCTTTATGCAACATTAAAAATTATACTCAATACACATTATCTTCACACATATCTTCCCAAACACACTTGTGATTTGAAAAAAAATACGAAGCTAATGATCCTCGTGGCTATGTCATGCTCCCTGGTGAAGTATTTTGAATTATTTTATTTAGACAGGAGTAATTATATAATTTTGGTGAAACATCAATTTACTTTAGGGCAATCCAGCATCCTTACAGTGCACAGTGCACCCGCTAACTTTCCTTTCCAATTCGCAAGAGGCTGAAACCAGAGATGTGTATATAATGACGATATGCTCATGTCTACGCCCTAACAATGGGGCTTTTTGTCCAAAAGGCGGTAAGGCAGGCGACAAGCTTAGGTCTACATATCATTATTCCCATAGAAACGCATTGAAATGTCTTTATTATTTTGGAACCTTTGTGAGTGTAATGTTTACTGTTAATTTTTATTGTTTATTTCACTTTTGTTTATTATCTATTTCACTTGCTTTGGCAATGTAAACATATGTTTCCCATGCCAATAAAGCCCCTTAAATTGAATTGAAATTGCATTTATAATGGACAGATTTTGGCGAGAGTGAGCCCTCTCACTTTAACTCTTCCTCTCTGCTGAAACTATAGTATATCACCGGAGAAAGCATTCGAGCGAGCGAAACAGCAGCGCACTATGTGTAGCCCATGTATCTGATGCTGTCTGGCCAGAAATAGTATGACATGCCATACTCTTTTGGTCCAGACAGCATCAGATACATGGTCTACACATACTGAGACAGAGGGGGCGCTGTTTCGCTCGCTCGGCTGCTCTAACTGAGATTGATGCTTCTTTCTATCGGCGTGCGTCTCGGTCAAATAAATGATCAATATTTCAATATTTGATTTGGATGGGCAAGGAGTGTACAGTAGTGCGGGCCAGGCCCCTTAAGGCCCGCCCACAACGCCGGCCCTGCATATAACCTAAAGTATCATACCTTCACCAGGCCCTCCTCCTCTTTTTTTCCTGACAATGCTGCCATCTAGTGGAAGTCATCCTTCAACAACATTGAAATGAAATTCCAGTTTTGAGTGGGCTATAGAGTCGGATACAGTCATCAGACAGATTTCAATCATTCTATGGTTGATTCCTAATAATGTGAATCTTATTTAGAAGGAAATGCATCTGGTATTTTGCTGTTGTTTTAAGTGTCCTGCTGGAGTTTGAACCTGGGGTCTCTTGCACATCAGATGGGTGTACTGCAGAAAAGCATGGCGTTTTGAGCAGGGAGTACTAGTTATTCTGATTAATTGATTAGTTGCAAACGGTTGTAAAATGTTGTGATCCCGAACAACCCCCCCGGTTTATAAACTGAAGGTGTAATACTGCTCAACTACCAGTAGATGTCCTTATACGATCACTCTCATACTCGTGTCTCCATTCATTCACGGCAATGGCGTCTACCAAGAACAGACCTGTTGATAGACAGGTGTTCGTGTCCCTTGGACTGGAGGTGACGTTTCCTGCACTACAAATACTTTATTTCAACTAAACTCTCCAGCTGTATCGTACGTGTCGTCCACTTGGACGTTTGTGCAATAAGAATAAAGGCTGTGAATTCACTTCAGTGAATGGGCCAAAAAGTCCTCGAGCAAATAACAATATTTGTCCTGTGTTATTTTCTTATCTTTAATGCTGTCTATAATATACCTATATTGAAATAAAATCTGAAGCCACAGTACATTCCTGCCTGAACAGTGACTGCTACTGGTATATGAGGAGTAATGTACTTCAGTGAGAACGAGTAGTTACCATTAGCCCTATAAATAGGATGTCAAATTCATGATATGAATAATACACTTTTATCTTTGGATATTGTCTTTTATAAATATGTTATTCATAATATACTGTATATGGATAAGACAATATCCAAATGTAAATGCTTATTATATTAATATCATGGTGGTGGGGTTGGAAAGTAATAAAGGAAAATACATTTCAAAAAAGGATATGTATATATATATGTATTTATGTGTATGTGTATGTATGTATATATATATAAAACCTATGGGGGATTGGAAGTGATGCAGACAATTACATTGATGGAAGTTACAATCTATCTGCAATATTAAAGCTGATCTACGCCCTAAAATAAAAAAAATATATATTATGAATTTTGGCATTTAAGTCATAGTGCTAAGTTGCCAAATGATGTTTCGTGATTTATAGTGCATGAAGTGTTGCCACACTAGTGAGAAAGGTGTCTTGTCAACCTGTTCGCGACGTCGTCTGACAGCTGCACTCTATTGACCCGATTTCCTTATTAGTATGGTAATTAACACTGAATGACGGCGCCACGAGGAAGATGGATCCAGCATGGTTGCTGGATACAATGACAGGACGAGAAGGATGACGGTTTCTGGAGTGGAGCAACACGGAAGGTGGATGGACGAGCTTGAAACTGATTGGCACATTGAGCGAAAAAAAAAAGAAAAAAAAAAAAGAGTGGAAGACCGTGAAAAAGGGAAATGGAACAAAAAGGACTAAAGTGGTTAATGAGTATAGTTTTTTTTGTTGGAGTACGATTCACTAACAATTATGCTTTTTTGGGAGGTCCGTTTGAAGTATCAAGGATGGTAAAGGATGCATTAGGAAAGGTGGAGTCAGTCAGAGTGACCCGAAGTGGTTTTGTTTAGATTTTTGTCTTTAGATTTCTTGTGTATCGGAAGACCAGAAGGAAAAGGCAATATGGCTCTATCTACTATCAATATATGAAGCGGAGAGTTTGGATTTTTGGAGCAGAGCACCGTTAAAAGTTGTAATCTCTGGGGTCGCGTTGGATGCGGAGGCCTCCTGGTTTACAAGGAGTATACCAGGAGTAGTTGGAACACGCCGTCTGAACCATGTAGTGGGTGGAAGAAAAGAGGAAAGCCTGTCGATATAAATGATGTTTGACGAAGACTATCTCCCTTTACATGTGAAACTGGGATATTTGAGATATGGGGATGTTGTTGAAGAATCTGAGGATGTACGGTGTTACAATTGTGCTGGAAATCACGTTCCCAATTTCCCAGAGTGCCCGGTTAGGGTAAAGGAGTTTGAAGTGACAAGGGTCAGGGCTGTAGAGCAGGTCTTATACACAGAGGCACACGCAATAGTTGAAGGAGCGAGTGGAGCTGTATATATGGCGGTGGAGCCCCGCAGCCTGTGGAGACTCAGTGTCGTTCAACAGTTGAGGGAAACTGATATGCTGCTCGTGAAGAAGGTTGATTTTGCACATGTGATTAATTGTACTGCCCAGGGGAACAAGAAGTCCCAGAAACTGGACACAATTCTTTCTGCGGTTTAAATGTTTTGGGTCTCCAGGACTTCATGGCCGAAACATTGCAAGAAATACTGTCCGAAGATGCTATTCCTTCTCAGGCCGCAGAGCCTTTAGGGATCGGAGTTGACATTTGAATCGGACTAAAGGAGCACATTGATATTTGTTTTTGTTCCTTTGTCTTTTGTTAAATATTTGGGAACTATTTGTGTCCCCCCCCCCCTTTCCCGGAATGTGTTTATTTATTTATTTTCATCCTGTATACTACCCCATACAGTGCGTAGCAGCATGCACCTCTAACGTATGTTTGCAGTCCACCATAATACCATAGAAGAAGAAGAAAATTAACATAGAGCACAACCAATTTCAAGTTAATCAAGTCCCCGTGGAGAAGAAGACGACCTCTGAAGAGGTCAAACACAATCATTTTGTCACCTATAAATGCAAATGGGACTTAGTCTGATTGTTGGACTACTGCAATTAGCTCTGGCCGTATCATAAGCACTGTCAGAGTCTAGCGATTCATGGAACTTTTGACATTTCTACTGAAACAGGTGTAAATGGTAGCTTGAGTGACACCTCCTCCGGTGTTACAACGTGATCGTACCAAAATATTGTTTGACACACTTATGCATACACCGAGAGAGTACAAGACTATTGAGAAATGTGAGGGTTACTATGCGTATTTTGGTGTTGAGCAGGGTATAGTGAAGACTGGTTGATACAATAGATTTGAAAACCAACATTGATGGTGTTCCTCTCTTCAAATCATCTAGCTGTCAACTTATATCCTATTTTATGCAGGGTTAATGATTTCCATCCATTTGTTGTTGCCTTACTCACTGGAGAGACTAAGCCAGCTGTAGATGATTACCTGAGTGGTGTCCCGTCTCAGTTGAAGGTGCTCCTGGTTTCAAGTGTCAGTCTGACAAATGGTCATTACCATGTCACAATCAAAGCTTTGTATTTGTCATGCGCCAGTGAGAGCCATGCTAGAATGCATCAAATCCCATAGTAGATATTTAGCATGTGAAAGGTCAGATTAAAGGCTTTTGGAAGGGAAGGGTAGTGTTGCACTCTGAGGGGACACATCCAGAGAGAAATGATGGTGAATTCAATAACTTGGCCTACATGGCTAGCCATCAGGTAGCTACATCTCAATTGATAGACGCTAGAGTTTCTTGTATTTCAGGGTTTCCATTAGATTCTATGCCATATGGTGTGCTTGGGTGTCACGAGGAGGATGTTGATTTTCCTTAAACCAGGCTCTAGAACACGCAGACTGTATTCCTCTCAGAAAACCAAGTTGTCAGAGGCTTTTATCTCCTTTCCAGGCTTATTGCCGAAATAATTTGCCCGAAAACTTCGGTCGCTGGCAGAACTTGAACGATGGAAGTTCCACTGATTACAGGCAGTTTTTGCTCTACACGGGTCCCATAGTATTGAAGGATGTTGTTTCCAACAAGGTGCATCACCACTGTCCCTCAGTGTAACCATGTCAATTTAGCTAGATTCAGATGGTGACAGGAGGAGGCATTAACTTGATGATGCCAAACAGCTCCTGATGCACTTTGTTGAGATGAGCAAGAGTCACAGTGTACAGTGTACATGGTCTCACTCACTTGGCAGATGATGTTGCATTTCACAACTGCTCACTCAATGACTTTAATTGCTTTGAGTTTGAGAACCATTTGCAGTGGCTTAAACGTGCTATCAAAAGCCCACATAATCCATCGGTACAAGTGACGAGGCGACTGTCTGAATCAAGCCAAGTGAAACATATTGCCAAGAACATCCAACCGTACATCAAGAATTACATGCCAGATGGTTGCTTCCTCCTCCACAACAAAATATGCATCTGTCAAATACATAAGAGCCGATGGAAACCTTGTCTGTGATGTCATTATCCAAACTCAAACTGACAACTTCTTCATTCTTCCATGTGCCTCTGAAGACTTCAACATTGCAAGTATCACAAATATCCGCAAATGCAAAATAAAGGGTTTTTATCCCGAGGACCTCATCAGCAAGGCTGTGTGTCTGCCCTATCATAGGCAATACATAGTGATCCCTCTGTTGCACAGTTTTGCCAAGTAAGATCAGATGTATTGGAATAGTTTGGTTTGCAATTATGGCTTATATTATATTGTCTAATAATGTATATTTCCCCAGGTTGTAATCTCAGAGGATGTGGGCCAGAGCAGTGTGGATGGGAAACGAGAAGGAAGTAGGTGTTATTCCAGAGCACTGGATCAAAGACCAACATGACACATCAATCAATATGACAAAGCAATAAAGGATTGGTCCACACCCACTCTGAAAGGGAAGTCATTTCAGCTTCTGAGGATAAAACTGAAATCGGGTATATAGCAGATACATTATACTTGAAATGCAACAAGTAAAAACTGCTGGTTGTTAGAAATGACTGTTAAATTGTTCGAACCATCACCCCACCATTCAGAATCAAAACAGCAATGTGAAAATGTCAAAATCACCAATGCCAGTGAAGTGGAGGAGATCTCCAAGAGAAACCGTAAGAAAACTACATTCAAATAATTTATAATTGGTATGTTCATACACATTGACAGTTTGTGTACATTCAATTTACTTGCCGTGGTTGTTATTCAGTATAGTGTGTGTTTAGAATCACATGAAGAATCTAATCTTCCACCCCCACCCACTACTGCCTCCAAGTTATGTAAGTATGGTAGCCTGCAATGCTGATTACTAATCGACTCCTTGTCCCTAAACCCTAGCCACTGAACAACCACCATGCCTTTTGATAGACTGGGAGGACCTTGTACCGTATTACTTTAACTGATCCTTTCAAATATACAAGTGTGTGGCTAGTGAGAAGGTGGCCTCAACCCAGACTGAATCACTCCATGTAGGTATTCTAATTGTAAAAACAACTGGCATGATGTTGTCCAATCTTTTATTGCAGAGAATCATCTTCTCTAACATGGCTTAACCCTGGAGCACAAAGGCTCGAGGCCTCCTTCTGCCTTCTTAATGGAGGGATCCCCCTCACCAAATCGCTGCAAAAGATCAGACCATTTTCCTGTGACAGTGGAGTCCAAATCATGCCATTTTACAGGACATTGGAATACCTTCTCTAGCTAATATTTGTTTTCCCCCTTGGCGAATCAAAGGCTGCAGAGACAGATGCCTGAAATATGCACCTGACCGCAAGGGGGCAGTGGGAGGACCAATGAGAAAGGAGATAAAATAGTTCTTAAGAAGTTAAAATCATCAAAGCCTGTTCCGACAGTGCCTTTTTTTTGCTTAAAGGTATATTGAAATTGTATTTCAAGAAGCATATGCCAGAAACTATTTTTTTTTGCTTCATGTATTTTTTTTGGGCTTGTACATCTCTTTTGTGGTGCAATCCATTTTAAATTAAACCGTTCTTGACTTTGACCCCAAAGAAAATTCATAACAGTGTTTACATGGACCAAGGTTTACACAATGCTGTTCCAAGTTACTGCTGTAATTGTGTTACACAGAATGACAGTAGCCTACAGTAGAATAGACCCTAAGTCTATGAGTAGAATTGTATTATACTTATCAGGGTGCTTTTCAAGAGTTTGCAACATCGGAAAGGTCCTGGTTGATACAGATTGTTTTCCTAGTCTAATCTCAGGCTCTTCTCCTTATTCAATGTAAAGAAGCCTACATCATAAAATGGCGACCACTTCTAAACATCTTCATGGATTGGTGATCATCCCTGTTGAGTTCATGGTGTGTTTTGGTCAAATCAGATCACAGTGTGTTCTCAACCTCACTCCAATATTTTAATGTGGTCGATTATTAGTCGAGTATAGTTTTCGAACTCGATAGTACCGAAATTAAACAAATAACTGTTGGCAGTCTTTTTGAGTGGGTGAATAAAAAGTTTAACTCTCATTGATCAACGTCTCAATCAAATATGACCCACAATTCCACGTTGTAATTGACGTGGTGGGACAGAGGCCAACCCCCACCTTCATTACATCATCCCTCTCATGTTGTTTGACATGAATGGAAGAGAACCATTGAAAGATTGTATATCATTACTAACATAATCCATTAGACCTACGCAATAGTACAGTACCTGTAACATTGAGCGTTACTATTGAGACAAAAGGACTCCATTTAATGCTTTTCTTTCCACTCTGCTCTCTGTAATATAACAGTGAGAGTGGTAGATGTACTCTTGGCAGCTCGCCTTGTAATAGTGTCCCCAAGGCCTTTTCATACCTATTAGAGGTTTAGACGTTAAATCAGCTATTGAACCACATGAAACTGTAGGTTAAGGTGAGAGCACATGTTCTGAGAAATGGTTGAAACAGAGCAATCAGAGAGATAGGCATTGCAGTCTAGGTCCCCCTGATAGACCTATCCCATCATTTGCAGTATGGATCATATTGACCAAAATGTGTGAAAACAAACAAGTTAATTAAATAACTGGACTATTATACAACTGGCCTACTATGAATAGACGTATTCTCCTGTAGATTAGGCTATTGCCGGTACGATAGTAGGCTATTGTGGCATTTTACTCTCCTTATATCTGTTATTCGATATCACTAAACATGTCGTGACGTGCAGAACAAATTGGAACGACCAGAGAATAAAAACAAATGATACAAACAACTTGAGTACTGAATAGATTTATTTTTCTCATCGACCAATTACCTCCGCTGTGCCTGATCCAAATAACCTTGTTCTGGTCTGTATACCATGATCTTTGCTCCGGTTGAAATGCAGACGTATTTTCTTCTCTCATTGAGAGCATTTTGAAAGTATTCCAGCTGCCCTTTTTCCTAAAGGCCTATCTATCTGCATCAGCCTACAAGCAGGACAGACCTTAATGCACTTACAGTGGGGAAAAAAAGTATTTAGTCAGCCACCAATTGTGCAAGTTCTCCCACTTAAAAAGATGAGAGAGGCCTGTAATTTTCATCATAGGTACGTCAACTATGACAGACAAAATGAGGATTTTTTTTCTCCAGAAAATCACATTATAGGATTTTTAATGAATTTATTTGCAAATTATGGTGGAAAATAAGTATTTGGTCAATAACAAAAGTTTCTCAATACTTTGTTATATACCCTTTGTTGGCAATGACACAGGTCAAACGTTTTCTGTAAGTCTTCACAAGGTTTTCACACACTGTTGCTGGTATTTTGGCCCATTCCTCCATGCAGATCTCCTCTAGAGCAGTGATGTTTTGGGGCTGTCGCTGGGCAACGGACTTTCAACTCCCTCCAAAGATTTTCTATGGGGTTGAGATCTGGAGACTGGCTAGGCCACTCCAGGACCTTGAAATGCTTCTTACGAAGCCACTCCTTTGTTGCCCGGGCGGTGTGTTTGGGATCATTGTCATGCTGAAAGACCCAGCCACGTTTCATCTTCAATGCCCTTGCGGATGGAAGGAGGTTTTCACTCAAAATCTCACGATACATGGCCCCATTCATTCTTTCCTTTACACGGATCAGTCGTCCTGGTCCCTTTGCAGAAAAACAGCCCCAAAGCATGATGTTTCCACCCCCATGCTTCACAGTAGGTATGGTGTTCTTTGGATGCAACTCAGCATTCTTTGTCCTCCAAACACGACGAGTTGAGTTTTTACCAAAAAGTTATATTTTGGTTTCATCTGACCATATGACATTCTCCCAGTCCTCTTCTGGATCATCCAAATGCACTCTAGCAAACTTCAGACGGGCCTGGACATGTACTGGCTTAAGCAGGGGGACACGTCTGGCACTGCAGGATTTGAGTCCCTGGCGGCGTAGTGTGTTACTGATGGTAGGCTTTGTTACTTTGGTTCCAGCTCTCTGCAGGTCATTCACTAGGTCCCCCCGTGTGGTTCTGGGATTTTTGCTCACCGTTCTTGTGATCATTTTGACCCCACGGGGTGAGATCTTGCGTGGAGCCCCAGATCGAGGGAGATTATCAGTGGTCTTGTATGTCTTCCATTTCCTAATAATTACTCCCACAGTTGATTTCTTCAAACCAAGCTGCTTACCTATTGCAGATTCAGTCTTCCCAGCCTGGTGCAGGTCTACAATTTTGTTTCTGGTGTCCTTTGACAGCTCTTTGGTCTTGGCCATAGTGGAGTTTGGAGTGTGACTGTTTGAGGTTGTGGACAGGTGTCTTTTATACTGATAACAAGTTCAAACAGGTGCCATTAATACAGGTAACGAGTGGAGGACAGAGGAGCCTCTTAAAGAAGAAGTTACAGGTCTGTGAGAGCCAGAAATCTTGCTTGTTTGTAGGTGACCAAATACTTATTTTCCACCATAATTTGCAAATAAATTCATTAAAAATCCTACAATGTGATTTTCTGGATTTTTTTTCCTCATTTTGTCTGTCATAGTTGACGTGTACCTATGATGAAAATTACAGGCCTCTCTCATCTTTTTAAGTGGAAGAACTTGCACAATTGGTGGCTGACTAAATACTTTTTTCCCCCACTGTAATATGTGTGAAGCAAACAAATTAATTAAATAACTGGAGTTTTAGGCTATACATTTATACAGAGCGACTTACAGTTAGTGAGTGCATACATTATTATATAATTGTTCATTTTTTTCCATACTGGCCCCCCGTGGGAATCGAACCCACAACCCTGGCGTTGCAAGTGCCATGCTCTACCAACTGAGCTACACGGGGCAACTGAGCTATACGGTCTTGAATGGACGCATTCTCACATAATGTAAATTATTTATGGTATGGTAATAGACCATTGTGTCGTTCTCCTCTCCTTTTATATACTGAGTGAACAAAACATTAAGAACACATTCCTAATATTGAGTTGCACCCCCCCATCCCCCTTTTGCCCTCAGAACAGCCTCAATTCATCAGGGCATGGACTCTACAAGGTGTCGAAGGCATTCCCAATGCATTCCCAATGCTTCCCACAGTTGTGTCAAGTTGGCTGGAGGTCCTTTAGGTGGTGGACCATTCTTGATACACACGGGAAATTGTTGAGCGTGAAAAACCCAGCAGCGTTGCAATTCTTGACACAAACCGGTGCGCCTTGCACCTACTACCACTACTCCTCCCCGTTCAAAGGCACTGAAATCTTTTGTCTTGCCCATTCACCCTCTGAATGGCACACATACACAATCCGGGTCTCAATTGTCTCAAGGCTTAAAAATCCTTCTTTAACCTGTCTCCTCCCCTTCATCTACACACTGATTGAAGTGGACTTAACAGGTGACATCAATAAGGGATCCTAGCTTTCAGCCTGGAGTCCTCTGTTCAGTCTATGTCATGGAAAGAGCAGGTGTTCTTAATATTTGGTATAATAGATGACCTATCCTGACAACCTGGCCCTTATTTTAAGGCTTCCGAAAGCACCATCCAAGTCGGAGGATAAACACATTAGTACACCACAGAGTACATGTCATATCTGCATAGGTACTATGTAATTACTAGATGTTACACAGGATTTAGCTAGTTAAAATGAAGTGTGTATTGAGGGGTACTTACTTGTAGTTATTGTGTACCTACAAAGTACGTTACCCATTCTGACAACCTATAATAATAATAATATGCCATTTAGCAGACGCTTTTATCCAAAGCGACTTACAGTCATGCGTGCATACATTTTTTGTGTATGGGTGGTCCCGGGGATCGAACCCACTACCTTAGCGTTACAAGCGCCGTGCTCTACCAGCTGAGCTACAGAGGACCACCAACCTAATCGTCAGCATCTGAAAGCGCCATTCCAAGTGAGAAAAATAAACACAGTAATACACCACAGTGTACATATCTGTAATATCTGCATAAGGACAAGGTTGTCGCTAGTTGTTACACAGGATTTAGCTATTTAAAGTGAAGTGTACCTTTATAGTTACATATGAGCAATTTCTATATAATTACTTATGATTCATTACCAAGTGAAAAGACCTACAAACAAAAGATGAGCTTCTACTGTAGTCAGCTTTATTGCAACATGTAAAAAAGACCTTACATTTCTTACAGAATAATAATGATTTTTATTGTTAGATTAATAATAAAAATAACTACTCTAGTGGTGACTAAAAATCTGTAGCCTACAGTATGGTGAGTAGCGATGGTAGCTAATTTACACTGAACAAAAATATAAACGCGACCTGTAAAGTGTTGGTCCCCATGTTTCATGAGCTGAAATAAAAGAAATTTCCCATTAGCACAAAAAGCTTTATTTCTCTCAAATGTTGTGCACAAATTTGTTTACATCCCTGTTAGTGAGCATTTCTCCTTTGCCAAGATAATCCATCCACCTGATGTGTGGCATATCAAGAAGCTGATTAAACAGCGTGATCATTACACAGGTGCATCTTGTGCCGGGGACAATAAAAGGCCACTCTAAAATGTGCAGTTTTGTCACACAACACAATGCCACAGATGTCTCAAGTTTTGAGGGAACGTGCAATTGGCTTGCTGACTGCAGGAATGTCCACCAGAGCTGTTGCCAGAGAATTAAATGTTTATTTCTCTACCAAAAGCCACCTCAACTGCATTTTAGAGAATTTGGCAGTATATCCAACTGGCTTCACAACCGCAGACCATGTGTAATCACGCCAACCCAGGACTTACACATCTGGCTTCTTCACCTGCGGTATCATCGGAGACCAGCCACCCGGAAAGCTGATGAAACTGTGGGTTTGCACAACCGAAGAATTTATGCACAAACTGTCAGGGAAGCTCATCTGCGCGCTCGTCGTCCTCACCAGGGTCTTGACCTGACTGCAGTTTGGCGTCGTAACCAACTTCAGTGGGAAAATGCTCACCTTCGTTGGCCACTGGCACGCTGGAGAAGTGTGCTCTTCACGGATGAATCCTGGTTTCAACTGTACCAGGCAGATGGCGTCGTGTGGGCAAGCGGTTTGCTGATGTCAATGTTGTGAACAAAGTGCCCTATGGTGGCGGTGGGGTTATGGTATGGGCAGGCATAAGCCATGGACAACGAACACAATTGCATTTTATCGATGGCAATTTGAATGCACAGAGATACTGTGATGAGATCCTGAGGCCCATTGTTGTGTCATTCATCTGCTGCCATCACCTCATGTTTCAGAATAAAAATGCACGGCCCCATGTCGCAAGGATCTGTACAGAATTCCTGGAAGCTGAAAATGTTCAAATTCTTCCAGAGAGTGAGAGAGAGAGAGAGAGAGAGAGAGAGAGAGAGAGAGAGAGAGAGAGAGAGAGAGAGAGAGAGAGAGAGAGAGAGAGAGAGAGAGAGAGAGAGAGAGAGAGAGAGAGAGAGAGAGAGAGAGAGAGAGAGAGAGAGAGAGAGAGAGAGAGAGAGAGAGAGAGAGAGAGAGAGAGAGAGAGAGGGTCGAAATAATACCGTTAGGCATTCATTCATGGTGGTTTCTTGTTCCGTGTTGGTTTGTGAATGTAACCAGGGACGTCACGTTTTCGTTTTGTTGTTTTGTTCGTGTGATCATTCATTAATAAATATGTTCGCATTCCACGCTGCGCCTTGGTCCTCCTCTGTTCCCGACGATCGTGACAGAAGAAACCACCAAGACTGGACCAAGCAGCGTGTCCAGGAGCCATCGCCAGGGAGATCTCTAGCAGATCTCCTTCGCCTCCTCGACTGGGTCAAGCCGGGTGAGGAAGAGAAGGGCTTGACATGGAAGCAGAAGGGCGAAAGGCTGGCGAGGGACATGGAGACCTGGTCCACGGGTAGGAGAGACGCCCAGAAATTTTTTAGGGGGGGGCTAACGCCGTGGACGACGGGCCAGCAGGAGACCGCGGCAGAGCGGCCCAGCGGGTTGGCAGAGGAGGCCGCCAGGTTACGGGGGCCACTGGTCGAAGAGGGGATGGAAGGTGTAGAGGCACGGCGAGAGGTACTGGGGTGTGTTACCAGTCCGGTCCGGCCCATTCCAGATCCCTGCGTAGGACCAGTGGTGTGTGTCCCCAGTACGGTCCGGCCTGTTCCTGCTCCCCGTACCAGGCCAATGGTGTGCGTCGTCAGCCCGGCTCGGCCCGTTCCTGCTCCCCGCACCAAGTCAGTGGTGCGCTTCGTCAGCCCGGCTCGGCCCGTTCCTGCTCCCCGCACCAAGTCAGTGGTGCGCTTCGTCAGCCCGGCTCGGCCCGTTCCTGCTCCCCGCACCAAGTCAGTGGTGCGCTTCGTCAGCCCGGCTCGGCCCGTTCCTGCTCCCCGCACCAAGTCAGTGGTGCGCTTCGTCAGCCCGGCTCGGCCCGTTCCTGCTCCCCGCACCAAGTCAGTGGTGCGCTTCGTCAGCCCGGCTCGGCCCGTTCCTGCTCCCCGCACCAAGTCAGTGGTGCGCTTCGTCAGCCCGGCTCGGCCCGTTCCTGCTCCCCGCACCAAGTCAGTGGTGCGCTTCGTCAGCCCGGCTCGGCCCGTTCCTGCTCCCCGCACCAAGTCAGTGGTGCGCTTCGTCAGCCCGGCTCGGCCCGTTCCTGCTCCCCGCACCAAGTCAGTGGTGCGTTTCGTCAGCCCGGTTCGGCCCGCTCCTGCTCCCCGCACCAAGTCAGGGGTGCGTTTCGTCAGCCCGGCTCGGGCCGTTCATGCTCCCCACACCAAGCCAGTGGTGTGCGTCGTCAGTCCGGCACAGCCCGTGCCTGTTCCACTGGTGCCTGGTTCAGCACGGGTCAGCTGCTTCACGCCGGAGCTAGAGCAATCCGCTCCACCAGTGTGCAGTCCAGCTCCGGTCAGCAGGGCCAGACCGGACCAGGGGTACTTTGGGGGGTTAGAGAGCGAGTGGGGATCATGCCCGGAGCCGGATCCGCCGCCAAGGCGGAGTGCCCACCCGGTCCCTCCCCTGTGGTAATTGGTTGGCGCGGTCGGAGTCCGCGCCTTTAGGGGGGGGTACTGTCACGCCCTGGCTCTGGGGACTCTAGTATGTTGAGCCAGGGTGTGAGTTTTCATGTGTGTTGGTTCTAGTTGTTGTATATCTATGTTGGCCAGGGTGGCTCCCAATCGGAGACGGCTGTAGCTCGTTGTCTCTGATTGGGAGTCATACTTAGGTAGCCGTTAGGCATTCATTCATGGTGGTTTCTTGTTCCGTGTTGGTTTGTGAATGTAACCAGGGACGTCACGTTTTCGTTTTGTTGTTTTGTTCGTGTGATCATTCATTAATAAATATGTTCGCATTCCACGCTGCGCCTTGGTCCTCCTCTGTTCCCGACGATCGTGACAAAATTACAGACCTCTACATGCTTTGTAAGTAGGAAAACCTGCAAAATCGGCAGTGTATCAAATACTTGTTCTCCCCACTGTATATATTTTTTATCCGGTCAGATAAACACTCCAAACAGTCTACCCGACCGCTCGGAGGTGTCCACATGGTGCTAAAGCACACCAATGCCTAGTTTGCATCACATTCCAATGATAAAACTGGGGCAATTTCAGAATGTGCGGAGGACATGTCCGCAGTGAAAGTTGCGCCCCTGAGAGTAGGTATGTAAGGCAGGACCAAATCGGTAAGATAGGTAGGATCAAGTCCATGTAATGCTTTGTAGGTTAGAAGTAAAACCTTGAAATCAGCCCTAGCCTTAACAATTTCTTGTCAAGATTCTAGCAGCCGTATTTAGCGCTAGCTGAAGTTTATTTAGTGCCTTATCCGGGTAGCCAGCGAGTAGAGCATTGCACTAGTCTGATCTTGAAGTGATTAAAGCATGGATTAGCTTTTCTGCATAATTTTTGGACAAATAGTTTCAGATTTTTGCAATGTTATGAAGATGGAAAAAGGCTGCTCTTTAAATATGTTAGCAAAAGAGCGATCAGAGGCCTCCCGAGTGGCGCAGTGGTCTAAGGCACTGCATTGCAGAGCTTGAGGCGTCACTGCAGACCCGGGTTCGATCACAGGCTGTGTTGTGACTGGGAGTCCCATATGGTGGCACACAATTTGCCCAGCGTCGTCCGGGTTACGGGAGGGTTTGCCCGGGGGGACTTAAATTGGCTCATCGTGTTATAGCGACTCCTTGTGGTGGGTCAGGCGCCTGCAGGGTGTCGTCAGTTGAACAGCGTTTTTTTGGACACATTGGTGCTTCTGGGTTCAGCGGGCGGGTGTTAAGAAGTGCGGTTTGGCGGGTCATATTTCGGAGGATGCATGACTTGACCTTCTCCTCCTGAGCCCGTTGGGGAGTTGCAGTGATGAGACAAGATTGAAAAAGGGGGTGAAAAATAGAAGAGAGATCATGGTCCAGAGGAACTCAGAGGTCCTTCACAGTCTTATTTGAGATGACTGTACAACCATCGAGATTCATTGTCAGATCCGACAGCAGATATTTTTGTTTCTTGGGACCTAGAACTAGAATCTCTGTTTTGTCCGAGTTTAACCCCCTAAGGTCGATGTCCGCTCCTCAGCGGAAATCAAATTACATAATAGAGAAATCCCCATAAAAATCTGTCAGTTTAAGTTAGAGATATCTTTTTTGCATTGGATGCGTCTCAATCCACCACATCCGCCTATGTCGGACTTCCGCATCTCGCGGTGGAAGGTGACAGAGCTAGAGCAGTGTTTGTCAGACCATGAGACATCCCTGAAAATCGGTCTTCTCACAAAATCGTCTGTAGTGTCCGAACAGTCTGGCCTACAAAATATGACCCCTTTATGGAAAGATGAGACTCTCACAAAAACGATGGTGTTCTCCATTTTGCTCTATGACCCCCACAAGCGTCTTTGGACTCCTCTGAAGTCGGTACAGACGATCAGCCAACTTCTGTCTTTAGCGTCCGAACAGTTTGGACTACACACTAATATGGAAAGGTGAGACTCTCATGAACATGTGCATGTTTGTTGTTTTGCTCTACGATGCCCACAGGCCTCACAAAACTTGTCTGAAGGTCCCCTTGTACCAGATAAAAAAATGAATGGAAGGACATATGGAGACCGTTTAGTCCCAAAAATAATGGGTTAAATACAAAAAAAGGATACGTTTCCTGATCTTTCTTATATCTCTCAGATGTATTTCCAAATTGTTTTTTTTGATATTTCAAGGGGTCTTCAAATTCTAAATCAAATCGCTAAATGATCCTTGGTATGACCTTAATCAATTTTCTTACGTCTGAAACACAGGCTTCAACGGTAGGCAATTTTGGGGCTTCACCATGTTTCATCGAAATGTACAACTGTGTGTCATCTGCATAGCAGTAACTGTAGACATTGTGTTCCCGAATGACATCACCAAGAGGTAGCATACATAGTGAAAACAATAGTGGTCCTAGAACGGAACCTTGAGAAAACCGAAACTTACCATTGATTTGTCAGAGGACAAACCATCCACAGAGGCAAACTGATATCTTTCAGACAGATAAGATCTAAACCAGGCAAGAACTTGTCCGCATAGACCTTTTAGGGTTTCCAATTTCTCCAAAAGAATGTGGTACTAAGGTCTAGGAGCACAAGGACAGATGCAGAGCCTTAGTCTGACACCATTAAAAGGTCATTTACCCCCTTCACGAGTGAGGTCTCAGTTCTATGATGGGGTCTAAAAGCATTCTGTATACGTTGTTTGTCTTCATTTCTTTTTAATTGGAGTAATTGGAGATTCGATATAGGCCGATAGTTTTACAAAATTTCCAGGTCAAGGTTTGGCTTTTTCAGGAGAGGCTTTATTACTGCCACTTTTAGTGAGTTTGGTACACATCTGGAGGGTAGGGAGCCATTTTTTATGTTCAACTTAGGAGGGCCAAGCACAGGAAGTAGCTCTTTCGGTAGTTTAGTTGGAATAGGGTCCAGTATGCAGCTGGAAGGTTTAGAGGCCATGACTATTTTTGTAAATGCGTAGAGAGATTCACGATTAAAAAACTAGAGTGTCTCCATTGATCCTAGGTCCTGGCAGTTCTGTGCAGACTCAAGACAACTGAGTTTTTGAGAAATACGCATATTCAAAGAGGAGTCTGTAATTTGTTTTCTAATGATCAAGATCTTTTCGGCAAATAAATTCATGAATTCATCACTGCTGAAGTGAAGGCCATCCTCACTTGGGGAATGCGACACTATCAAAAATACATTTTGGATTGTTTTTATTATTCTCAAGCAGGTTGGAAAAGTAGGCTGATCGAGCAGCAGTGAGGGCTTTTTGATATTGTCTGGTACTGTCTTTCGAAGCTAGTCGGAACACTCCCAATTAGGTGGCGCTTAATTTCCGTTCTAATTTTCTGGAAGCTTGCTTCAGGGCTTGGGTATTTTCTGTATACCAGGGAGCTAGTTTCTTGTGACAATGTTTTTTTTTGTTTTTATTGGTGCGACTGCACTTAGGGTATTACGCAAGGTTAAGTTTAGATCCTAGGTTAGGTGGTTAATTTATTTTTGTACCCACGAACGTCCTTGGATAGGCATCTAGGAATCTTGGGGAATGTCCAAGAATTGATAGCGCGGCTTTTGATAATCCTTGGTTGGGGTCTAAGCAAATTATTTGTTGTGATTGCAAACGTAATAAAATGGTGGTCCAATAATAATCCAGGATTATGAGGAAAAACATTTAGCCTTTACGTTATTCCAGTGAGATTGCTAAAGCCAACACCACCATGTTTAGTTTTGCCTGACCTAGATCGAGGCACAGACACGTACTCAATGGGGAAAACTGAGCTGACTACACTGACTGTGCTAGGGGCAGACTCCACTAAGCTGGCAGGCTGGCTAACAGCCTGCTGCCTGGCCTGTACCCTATCTCATTGTGGAGCTAGAGAATCCCTGGTTAGTTTTCCCACACGGCCATGTCTCCATGTTACAGCACATGTTTACGTAAGACAGACAGAAGACAGAGGGACCACCTGTGCTAATTAGCTATCTCGCATGCTCCGAACACATGTGTGTAACCGAAGAAGGCAGCCAGAAACGTGTTAACACAGTGTACAGTAAGTGTACATTTAGCATTTGTTAAATTATTTTGATGTGATATGAAAGTAAAGGGCTTTATGTTTCTTGAATCGTATCACAATTGAGAATCGATTCACGTTTTGATGGAGTATTTAGCTGTTTTGGCTGCCAGAGCCAGTCTACCTCTGAAAATAACATATACAGGGCCTTCAGAAAGTATTGATACCCCTTGACTTATTCCACATTTTGTTGTGTTACAGCCTGAACTCAAAATGTATTACATAGATTTTTTCTCTCACCCATATACACACAATACCACATAATGACAAAGAGAAAACATGTTTTTAAACATTATTCTAAATGTATTGAAAATGAAATACAGAAATATCTCATGCAGGTAAGTATTCAAACCCCTGAGTCAAAACTTTGTAGAAGCACCTCTGTCAGCGATTACAGATGTGAGTCTTTCTGGGTAAGTCTCTAAGAGATTTCCACACCTGGATTGTGCAATATTTGCCCATTATTCTTTTCAAAAACCTTTAAGCTATGTCAAATTGGTTGTTGATCATTGCTAGACAACCATTTTCAGGTCTTGCTATACATTTTCAAGTAGATTTAAGTCCAGACAGTAACTCGACCACTCAGAAACATTCACTGTCTTCTTGGTAAGCAACTCCAGTGTAGATTTGGCCTTGTGTTTTAGGTTATTGTCCTGCTGAAAGGTGATTTCAACTCCCAGTGTCTTGTGTAAAGCAGACTGAAACAGGTTTTACTCTAGGATTTTGCCTGCGCTTAGCTCCATTCCGTTTCTTTTTTATCCTGAAAAACTCACCAGTCCTTAATGATTACAATAATTCCCATAACATGATGCAGCCACCACTATGCTTGAAAATATAGAGAGTGGTACTCAGTAATTACATTTTTACACTTCAGTTATTTTGCAAACGCTCTTATCCAGAGCGACTTACAGCAGTGAGTGCATACATTTTCATTCATACTGCTCCCGCATGGGAATTGAACCCACAACCCTGCCGTTGCAAGTTCCATGCTCTACCAGCTGAGCCACACGTGACCACGTGTTTTGTAATGTGTTGTGTTTGATTTGTCCCAACTATAACACCTTGTATTCAGGACAAAAAGTGAATTGCTTTGCCACATTTTTTGCAGTATTACTTTAGTGCCTTGTTGTGAACAGTATGCATGTTTTTGAATATTTGTATTCTGTACAGGCTTCCTTCTTTTCACTCTGTCATTTAGGTTAGTATTGTGGAGGAACTACACCGTTGTTGATCCATCCTCAGTTTTCTCCTATCACAGCCATTAAACACCTGTGTCTTTGTAGTGACTAGGTGTATTGATACATCCAAAAGTGGAATTCATAACTTCACCATGCTCAAAGGGATATTCAGTATGATTAAAAAAAAAATGTTTTATCTACCAACAGGTGCCCTTCTTTGCGAGGCGTTGGAAAACCTCCCTCGTCTTTGTGGTTGAATCTGTGTTTGAAATTCACTGCTCGACTGATAGACCTTACAGATAATTGTATGTGTGGGGTACAGAGATGAGGTAGTCATTAAAAAATCATGCTAAACACTATTATTGCACACATAGTGAATCCATGCAGCTTATTATGTGACTTGTTAAGTAAAGTTTTACTCTTGAACTTATTTAGACTTGCCATAACAAAGGGGTCGAATTTCTAATGATTCAAGACATTTCAGCTTTTCATTTTTAATTCATTTGTAAAACTTTCGAAAAACCTAATTCCAATTTGACATAATGGGGTATTGTGTGTATGCCAGTGACAATACATGTCAATTTAATCTATTTTAAATTCAGGCTGTAACACAAGAACATTTTGAAATGTCAAGGGTTGTAAATACTTTCTGAAGGCGCTGTAAGGTCCCTGGACCTTAAGGAGTAACGGTAGTCTCCTTAAAAGTACATATTGGGCTGCTAGCTAGCTAGCCTAGTTGGTCGGCCCAACAAAAATGCCAGCTAACGTTTGTTAGCGAACTACCAATGCTAAATCGTCCAGCAGAATTCATGTACAACACTTGGTTCCTTTCGCGGAAATCCTTTAATGTCTGGATTTTGCACATTGACCTTCTCGACCCAGTTCTTTGCGCACTGTTACATGACCTCTGTGTCAACACATGTGGGCAAGTTCGAGGTTGTCGTTGTTTTGAGCGTGTTGCGCAGATGGGCAGATCTTGACATGATGCCTTAATGCTGGGATAAATAAATAATCGCACCAATGCGTCCCATCCAAAAGTGAGAATGTTCCTCAACAGTGAAACCCTTGCAAGGTTACTATCGGAAACTTTAACATTTGTAGCAAGCATGGTAACAAGCATGGTAACAAGCATGGTAACAAGCATGGTAACAAGCATGGTAACAAGCATGGTAACAAGCATTTGTTGTTACACCTCTGTAATTACAGACTGCAATTACCACCAGTTGCATGTTGTTATTACAGTATAACTATGAATTATTACAATTAAATACTTGTTAGTGTAATTACATATGTAATTACACTCTAATAAAGACCCCTTAATGTGAAGTGTTACCGAAGATTCATATGAACAATTATGAGAAAAATAAAACAATCAGAGACAATGATGTGCTAGAGATGATATTGATACCATTGTGAGGTATGTAAAGTGCACTTTCAACGATAAATCAAATGACAAACTTACAGTTATGTTGGTACATCATAAATGAGCCTTTCTGTCCCACGGAAAAACATCTTGGGGTAATGTAAGGTAACAACATACATTTAAAAAACTTTTTCAAAACACATCATTATCGGGTCCTATTTCGAGTCCAAGTTACTGTCCTAAGGCTCTTTTAATTTGCCATGATATATCAAATGGGATTGTTGTTTTGAAGATAATCTTTATTTTTCCAATTATGTTGCTGTAATTTTCTTGGGATTTCCCGTAGCACAGTAGGGGTCAACCTGTTAAAACGGCAGGAGTTTGGTGTGGACCAATTATAATGGTTTAGGAGGAAAGACCTTGTAGTAACAATGTTGCTAGGCCTGTGGTGAGCTGACGGGTTTGACAGGTCCTCTGGTGTGTGTGTGAGTGTTAGTGATTTCCCCCACTCTGTGGGAGACAGGTGCAGAACGATGGGAAACATTCTCATGGCTTTGGAAGTCATATCCCACTCTCTGCTTCTCTGTCCTTCTCTGTGCTTCTCCCTGCTTCTCTGTCCTTCTCTGTGCTTTTCTCTGCTTCTCTGTGCTTCTCTGTTCTTCTCCCTGCTTCTCTGTGTTTCTCTGTGCTTCTCTCTGCTTCTCTGTCCTTCTCTCTGCTTCTCTCTGCTTCTCTGTCCTTCTCTCTGCTTCTCTGTCCTTCTCTGTGCATTTCTCTGCTTCTCTGTGCTTCTCTGTTCTTCTCCCTGCTTCTCTGTGCTTCTCTCTGCTTCTCTCTGCCTCTCTCTGCTTCTCTGTGCTTCTCTGTTTTTCTCTGTGCTTCTCTGTGCTTCTCTGTGTGTCTCTGTACTTCTCTCTGCTTCTCTCTGCTTCTCTCTGCCTCTCTGTGCTTCTCTCTGCTTCTCTCTGCTTCTCTCTGCTTCTCTGTGCTTCTCTCTGCTTCTCTGTGCTTCTCTCTGATTCTCTGTGCTTCTCTGTGCTTTTCTCTGCTTCTCTGTTCTTCTCTCTGCTTCTCTGTGATTCTCTGCTTCTCTGTGCTTCTCTCTGCTTCTCTTTGCTTCTCTGTGCTTCTCTCTGCTTCTCTCTCCTTCTCTGTGCTTCTCTGTGCTTCTCCCTGCTTATCTGTGCTTCTCTCTGTTTCTCTGTGCTTCTCACTGCTCTCGTTGAGTATCTTCTCCCTTTCTGATTCTGTATGTATCCATTTTTACTCTCTCTCTGTTTCTCCCCGTTTCTATTCCTCTTGCTCATGTTTCTCTCTTATCTCTCAATTGTCTACCCTCCTCTGCTGTTTCCATCGCCCTCCTCTGCTGTTTCCATCGCCCTCCTCTGCTGTTTCTATCGCCCTCCTCTGCTGTTTCCATCGCCCTCCTCTGCTGTTTCTATCGCCCTCCTCTGCTGTTTCTATCGCCCTCCTCTGCTGTTTCCATCGCCCTCCTCCGCTGTTTCCATCGCCCTCCTCCGCTTTTTCTATCGCCCTCCTCCGCTGTTTCCATCGCCCTCCTCCGCTGTTTCCATCGCCCTCCTCCGCTGTTTCCATCGCCCTCCTCCGCTGTTTCCATCGCCCTCCTCCGCTTTTTCTATCGCCCTCCTCCGCTTGCGATGATTCCAGAAGGACATATAAAAGAACTCCAAACTTTGATCTCTTTGAACTTCAAACTCTTTAAAAAGCTTTCATTACTGTTTTGTTATACAGCTTTATTTATACTGAACAAAAATATAAATTCAACATTTTCTAAAATGTTTCTGAGTTACAGTTCATATAAAGAAATCAGTCAATTGAAATAAAATTTTACGCCCTAGTGTATGGATTTCACATGACTGGGAATACAGATATACATCTGTTGGTCACAGATACCATTTTTAAAATGTAGAGGCGTGGATCAGAAAACCAGTCAGTATCTAGTGTGACCACCATTTGACTCATGCAGCGCGACATACAGTGGGGAGAACAAGTATTTGATACACTGCCGATTTTGCAGGTTTTCCTACTGACAAAGCATGTAGAGGTCTATAATTTTTATCATAGGTACACTTCAACTGTGAGAGACGGAATCTAAAACAAAAATCCAGAATATCACATTGTATGATTTTTAAGTAATTCATTTGCATTTTATTGCATGACATAAGTATTTGATCACCTACCAACCAGTAAGAATTCCGGCTCTCACAGACCTGTTAGTTTTTCTTTAAGAAGCCCCCCTGATCTCCACTCATTACCTGTATTAACTGCACCTGTTTGAACTCGTTACCTGTATAAAAGACACCTGTCCACACACTCAATCAAACAGACTCCAACCTCTCCACAATAGCCAAGACCAGAGAGCTGTGTAAGGACATCAGGGATAAAATTGTAGACCTGCACAAGGCTGGGATGGGCTACAGGACAATAGGCAAGCAGCTTGGTGAGAAGGCAACAACTGTTGGCGCAATTATTAGAAAATGGAAGAAGTTCAAGATGACGGTCAATCATCCTCGGTCTGGGGCTCCATGCAAGATCTCACCTTGTGGGGCATCAATGATCATGAGGAAGGTGAGGGATCAGCCCAGAACTACACGGCAGGACCTGGTCAATGACCTGAAGAGAGCTGGGACCACAGTCTCAAAGAAAACCATTAGTAACACACTACGCCATCATGGATTAAAATCCTGCAGCGCACGCAAGGTCCCCCTGCTCAAGCCAGCGCATGTCCAGGCCCATCTGAAGTTTGCCCATGACCATCTGGATGATCCAGAGGAGGAATGGGAGAAGGTCATGTGGTCTGATGAGACAAAAATAGAGCTTTTTGGTCTAAACTCCACTCGCCGTGTTTGGAGGAAGGAGAAGGATGAGTACAACCCCAAGAACACCATCCCAACCGTGAAGCATGGAGGTGGAAACATCATTCTTTGGGGATGCTTTTCTGCAAAGGGGACAGGACGACTGCACTGTATTGAGGGGAGGATGGATGGGGCCATGTATCGCGAGATCTTGGCCAACAACCTCCTTCCCTCAGTAAGAGCATTGAAGATGGGTCGTGGCTGGGTCTTCCAGCATGACAATGACCCGTAACACACAGCCAGGGCAACTAAGGAGTTGCTTTGTAAGAAGCATCTCAAGGTCCTGGAGTGGCCTAGCCAGTCTCCAGACCTGAACCCAATAGAAAATCTTTGGAGGGAGCTGAAAGTCCGTATTGCCCAGCGACAGCCCCGAAACCTGAAGTATCTGGAGAAGGTCTGTATGGAGGAGTGGGCCAAAATCCCTGCTGCAGTGTGTGCAAACCTGGTCAAGACCTACAGGAAACGTATGATCTCTGTAATTGCAAACACAGGTTTCCGTACCAAATATTAAGTTCTGCTTTTCTGATGTATCAAATACTTATGTCATGCAATAAAATGCAAATGTATTACTTAAAAATCATACAATGTGATTTTCTAAAATTACAGACCTCTACATGCTTTGTAAGTAGGAAAACCTGCAAAATCGGCAGTGTATCAAATACTTGTTCTCCCCACTGTATCTCCTTCGCATAGAGTTGATCAGGCTGTTGATTGTGGCCTGTGGAATGTTCTCCCACTCCTCTTCAACGGTTGTGCTTAGTTGCTGGATATTGGCGGGAACTGGAACACGCTGTCGTACATGTCGATCCAGAGCATCCCAAACATGCTCAATGGGTGACATGTCTGGTGAACTGGGACATTTTCAGCTTCCAGAAATTGTGTATAGATCCTTGCAACATGGGGCCAATTGCACGTTCCCTCAAAACTTGAGACATCTGTGGCATTGTGTTGTGTGACAAAACTGCACATAGTAGAGTGGCCTTTTATTGTCCCAGCACAAGGTGCACCTGTGTAATGATCATGCTGTTTAATCAGCTTCTTGATATGCCACACCTGTCAGGTGGATGGATTATCTTGGCAAATGAGAAATACTCACTAACAGGCATGTAAACTAATTTGTGAACAACATTTGAGAGAAATAAGCTTTTTGTGCATATGGAGAATTTCTGGGATCTTTTATTTCAGCTCATGAAACACGGGACCAACACTTCACATGTTGCGTTTATATTTTTGTTCAGTGTAGATGAATGGCATCACTGAATGATGACTAGAGACAAATAGACATCTAATTATTAATAGGCTGGTTCAGTTCTCACACTTCACCATGTAATATGTGACTTTATATTATTATACATCCATGTTCATGTTTTGGGGAGTGAAGGGATTTAACGATGTGATCCGCTGGAGCTGTTTTGTGTAGGTGGAAGGAATAATGGGGCTGTTATCTGTGTCATATTTTGCTGATGATTGTTAAATTGTAAAAAAAAAATGGCAATAAATATTTTGTAAAAAAAAATAAAAGGCATTCAAGCACACTACAATTCAGTTTTGACATATCATGTTAACTGCCAAAATGTATTTGTGGAACATGCTTGAGAAATGAACTGGATGAAGTCCCTGTCTGTTTCTTGAGTTGTCCATCATCCTAATGTGACAGCATTCCTATTGTGACAGCATTCCTATTGTGACAGCATTCCTATTGTGACAGCATTCCTATTGTAACAGCATTCCTATTGTGACAGCATTCCTATTGTGACAGCATTCCTATTGTGACAGCATTCCTATTGTGACAGCTTACCTATTGTGACAGCATTCCTATTGTGACGTTTCATTACACTTGTGCGACATTCGAAGATCTGTGCTATGAACAACACCACTATCTGATTTGTCAACGAAGTCTAGGGTTCTGTCCAAAATGGCACTCTATTCCCTAAATAGTGCACTACTTATTCCCCCTAAGGAGACTGAAAAGATTTGGCATTGGTCATCAGATCCTCAAAAGGTTCTACAGCTGCATCATCGAGAGCATCCTGACTGGTTGCATCACTGCCTGGTATGGCAACTGCTCGGCCTCCGACCGCAAGGCGCTACAGAGGGTAGTGCGTACGGCCCAGTACATCACTTGTCTGGTCCTCTGTAGCTCAGCTGGTAGAGCACGGCGCTTGTAATGCCAAGGTAGTGGGTTCGATCCCCGGGACCACCCATACACAAAAAAATGTATGCACGCATGACTGTAAGTCGCTTTGGATAAAAGCGTCTGCTAAATGGCATATTATATTATACTTGGGCCAAGCTTCCTGCCATCCAGGACCTCTATACCAGGCGGTGTCAGAGGAAGGCCCTAAAAATTGTCAAAGACTCCAGCCACCCTAGTCATAGACTGTTCTCTCTGCTACCGCACGGCAAGCGGTACCGGAGCGCCAAGTCTAGGTCCAAGAGGCTTCTAAACAGCTTCTACCCCAAAGCTGTAAGACTCCTGAACATCTAATCAAGTGGCTACCCAGACTATTTGCATTGTTGGTTAAGGGCTTGCAAGCATTTCACTGTAAGGTTGTATTCGGCGCATGTGACAAATAAAGTTTGATTTGATTTTGACCAGGCCCTGGTCTAAAGTAGTGCACTATGTATTAAATAGGGTGCGGTTTGGGACGCAAGCCAAGTCTGCGTAGTCTCTCGTGACAGGACTGTCATCACGTGTGACCTGATGGATGTGTTCCTTAAAAAGGTCTGCTGCTGTGCCTTTAAACACTACTCTGCTGCAATGAAGTGATGTGACAGAGTGATGTGACAGAGTGATGTGACAGAGTGATGTGACAGAGTGATGTGACAGAGTGACGGATGGGGACCAATGAAGGGTTAGGTAGGAACATGGGAGGACATCCAGAAGACTGGTAAGAGAAGGGCATGACAACGCTGTATGGAATAAAGGTGTCGTGACGTGGAACTCATTGACGTTTACATGTCCAAAATCCCGGAGGAGTGATAATCACTCTCTCTCTTCTTCCTAACCCCAACTCCTCTCCTTTTTCTTTTCATGTCAGATGCTTAAGCCCCGTAGAAGTTCATTCGTCTCAGGTGTTATGGTGTCTGTTTGACTCTCCTTTCATCTTCAGATAAGCTCACATCTGTCTGCTATTGGCCCTGACAGTTTTGGCATGTCCTCTCAAAAGCTTTGTTATTGCTCTTTATTGCATTTTGAGCTATATGTGACGTGTGTCCGTGTCTGTGTCTGTGTCCGTATCCTCGGCTGTGTCCGTGTCTGTGTCCGTGTCCGTGTCCACGTATGTGTCTGTGTCCACGTCTGTGTCCATGTCTGTGTCCACGTCTGTATCCACGTCTGTGTCCGTGTCTGTGTCTGTATCCACGTCTGTGTCCGTGTCTGTGTCTGTGTCCACGGATGTGTCTGTGTCCGTGTCCACGTCTGTTTTAGATGGATTGTTGTGTTTCTGTAACTAGGCTGTGCACCTCTTTCTCTATCTCTGTGTGTGTTTTGTGTGGCCTACTCTGTTGGTGTAATGGGATGACAGGTTGAAGAAAAACACAGCTGTTGACATGTCTTTATCATTGTTATGAGAGCTTTCCCACAGAGATAAAGAAGACAAGGAACAAGCAGACAAAAGGAGTACAGTACAAATGAAAATCGGCTTAAAAGCTAGAAGCTTTAACCCAAGTGAAAATAATGAAAACATCACTGCGAAAGAACCCGTTGCCAGTTACATGGTCGATATGATAGTGACTCAGAGAAAGCTTGTAATCATGGTCGATATGACAGTGACTCAGAGAAAGCTTGTAATCATGGTCAATATGACAGTGACTCAGAGAAAGCTTGTAATCAAGGTCGATATGACAGTGACTCAGAGAAAGCTTGTAATCATGGTCGATATGATAGTGACTCAGAGAAAGCTTGTAATCATGGTCGATATGACAGTGACTCAGAGAAAGCTTGTAATCATGGTCGATATGACAGTGACTCAGAGAAAGCTTGTAATCATGGTCGATATGACAGTGACTCAGAGAAAGCTTGTAATCATGGTCGATATGACAGTGACTCAGAGAAAGCTTGTAATCATGGTCGATATGACAGTGACTCAGAGAAAGCTTTTCTTCTCCTCTTGTCTTCTAACCTGGTGCTACCCTCACACCTTTGGTTGTTTCTTCGCACGTCTCTGAATCCAGCCAACACCGTCCTGTAGTGTACCTTCTGTTTGAAGTGTAAAGTGACTGTCTACAGTAACATGACTTTTCAAACAAAGAGGGGACAGTATATTAGATGTTGATAAATGAGAAAGACTAGTTCTGGTGGAGTTATTGTGACCAGGAGGGTGTCTCAGTTCATCAAACTTTGTGTCAAATGTCATAATTCCTCTGATTCATAGAGTTGTGAGCAGCCATGGTTGTGCTGTTATAAGACCCACACATGGTTATGACGGTGACTGAGACAGTCAGTTAGACAGCATGACGGTGTGTTTCCAGATTATGTCTGTCTGCGAGGCAAAGATAGAAGGATCATGTTATGCATGCTAGTAGTTTTATAAAACTACAAACCACCAAACCTCACAGCTTGGTATTGGGGAGAGGATGTAGCTATTCACATGATCTATTCCCTCTCTCTTCTCCTGAACAGTCTGTGTTTTCTTTTCATCTGTCTTACATTCCTCTTTGATTTTCTTTCCTCTCACGTTCACCTCACTCCTGTCAAAAAGGAAGCCAATTTTGGATGGTGTGCCTGAGTGGATTTTTCTCTCTCTCTCTCTCTCTCTCTCTCTCTCTCTCTCTCTCTCTCTCTCTCTCTCTCTCTCTCTCTCTCTCTCTCTCTCTCTCTCTCTCTCTCTCTCTCTCTCTCTCTCTCTCTCCACTCTCTCTCTCTCTCTCTCTCTCTCTCTCTCTCTCTCTCTCTCTCTCTCTCTCTCTCTCTTCTCTCTCTCTCTCTCTCTCTCTCTCTCTCTCTCTCCTCTCTCTCTCTCTCTCTCTCTCTCTCTCTCTCTCTCTCTCTCTCTCTGTGATATCTTGTCAGATACAGTATGTAGGATCCCTCACCTCCACTCCTAATATTTTCTTATGTTGGAAAAGGTCAGAATACTCTCAGAGGTACAGCAGCCTCTGTCTTGATATAGAAACGAATGAATCAGAGACAATACCGTGTAGCATGACAGGGCTCACAATCACAAATCAGTTTGGGATGGGGTGTAGTAGTCAAGGTAATAGTTGGTAGAGCATGACGCTTGCAAACGCCAGGGTTGTGAGTTCGATTCCCAATGGGGACCAGTAAGAAAAAGAATAATGTAGCACTCACTAAGTGTAAGTCACTCTGGATAAGAGCGTCTGCTAAATGACTAAAATGTAATAGAAGAGTATTTTATGGTCCCGGGTTGTAATGAGGTAATAGAACAGTATTTTATGGTCCCGGGTTGTAATGAGTTAATAGAACAGTATTTTATGGCCCGGGTTGTAATGAGGTAATAGAACAGTATTTTATGGTCCCGGGTTGTAATGAGGTAATAGAACAGTATTTTATGGTCCCGGGTTGTAATGAGGTAATAGAACAGTATTTTATGGTCCCGGATTGTAATGAGGTAAATAACAGTATTTTATGGTCCGGGTTGTAATGAGGTAATAGAATAGTATTTTATGGTCCCGGGTTGTAATGAGGTAATAGAACAGTATTTTATGGTCCCGGGTTGTAATGAGGTAATAGAACAGTATTTTATGGTCCCGGGTTGTAATGAGGTAATAGAACAGTATTTTATGTTCCCGGATTGTAATGAGGTAATAGAACAGTATTTTATGGTCCCGGGTTGTAATGAGGTAATAGAACAGTATTTTATGGTCCCGGGTTGTAATGAGGTAATAGAACAGTATTTTATGGTCCCGGGTTGTAATGAGGTAATAGAACAGTATTTTATGGTCCCGGGTTGTAATGAGGTAATAGAACAGTATTTTATGGTCCCGGGTTTTAATGAGGTAATAGAACAGTATTTTATGGTCCCGGGTTGTAATGAGGTAATAGAACAGTATTTTATGGTCCCGGTTGTAATGAGGTAATAGAACAGTATTTTATGGTCCCGGGTTGTAATGAGGTAATAGAACAGTATTTTATGGTCCCGGGTTGTAATGAGGTAATAGAACAGTATTTTATGGTCCCGGACTGTAATGAGGTAATAGAACAGTATTTTATGGTCCCGGGTTGTAATGAGGTAATAGAACAGTATTTTATGGTCCCGGGTTGTATGAGGTAATAGAACAGTATTTTATGGTCCCGGGTTGTAATGAGGTAATAGAACAGTATTTTATGGTCCCGGGTAGTAATGAGGTAATAGAACAGTATTTTATGTTCCCGGACTGTAATGAGGTAATAGAACAGTATTTTATGGTCCCGGGTTGTAATGAGGTAATAGAACAGTATTTTATGGTCCCGGGTTGTAATGAGGTAATAGAACAGTATTTTATGGTCCCGGGTAGTAATGAGGTAATAGAACAGTATTTTATGTTCCCGGACTGTAATGAGGTAATAGAACAGTATTTTATGGTCCCGGGTTGTAATGAGGTAATAGAACAGTATTTTATGGTCCCGGGATGTAATGAGGTAATAGAACAGTATTTTATGGTCCCGGGTTGTAATGAGGTAATAGAACAGTATTTTATGGTCCCGGGTTGTAATGAGGTAATAGAACAGTATTTATGGTCCTGGGTTGTAATGAGGTAATAGAACAGTATTTTATGGTCCCGGGTTGTAATGAGGTAATAGAACAGTATTTTATGCTCCCGGGTTGTAATGAGGTAATAGAACAGTATTTTATGGTCCTGGGTTGTAATGAGGTAATAGAACAGTATTTTATGGTCCCGGGTTGTAATGAGGTAATAGAACAGTATTTTATGGTCCCGGATTGTAATGAGGTAATAGAACAGTATTTTATGGTCCCGGGTTGTAATGAGGTAATAGAACAGTATTTTATGGTCCCGGGTTGTAATGAGGTAATAGAACAGCCTTTTATGGTCCCGGGTTGTAATGAGCCTGTCTGCCTGTCTGCCAACACTCAGAGCTTTCTTCCGGGCAGCTCACCAGATGATGTAGGCTAGGCTGTGTGTTCCGGGTGTGGCGTGTTCTTCACACTGCTGAACAGAACTGCGCTGCTCATATGTGCTGCTAATATTAATTGTGCTTATCACTGAAAAGCTCTCAATCTCTCCAAAAACTCTTCTCCAGTCCACTTAGTAGTCAGATTTTTGTCGCAGAAATAATTTTGTCTCGTTTTAGTCACCTGAAATGAAAAATGATTTCCATTTAGTTATAGTTTTTTCTGGGTCTGTTTAGTCAGTTATAGTCTCGTCAATTTCCACTGGAAAATAGGTGTTTGACGAATATTGTAGTCACTATTTATGTTGATGAAATGAACACTGGCAGAGAGTGACAGCAGAGAAGATGCTGAGACAGACAGACATTACAGGTTGTGGGCTGGTGCGGATAAAATGCCAGGGCCGAATCCTTCTCCCAGTCCGCCCCTCGGTTTTTCCCTTTATCAATACTTGTTTCTTTGCCAGGAAATGTGAAATATACAAAAGGTGAATTTATCTTTAGATGACTAAACCGTTGCCATTCAGATCTTATCATTTCATATTTAATTAACACCTTTCAGCTCCCTTGTTGCTGAACCATTTAGAAGTGGGATGTTTTTCCCTTCATCAATACTTATTTATTTGCCAGACTTTTCCTTCCTTTCATCTCCCAAACCATTTCCATTCCACAGGAAATGTGAAATGTACAAAAGGGAAGAAGTTGCAGCGCTCTCTGTGTGTCAGAAATGAATGGAGAACACCTCTTACATTTGTGGGCCAAAAAGACTCCAATTCAAACAGAATGTTCAGAATCGGAGGATTAGAAACCTTTGTTTGTACTCTCACAGATTACAGACCTTAGATGGGTGGGGAAAGTTGTTAATGTCTGTTGGTTGAAATGGTAACATCTGCCTCAACACATGTGCCTCTCCATCACAACTAGTTAAGCTTCATCACCTCATCTGCTACCATTAACTCCATCCCTCTCTTTGGTTCTCTCTCTCTCTCTCTCTCTCTCTCTCTCTCTCTCTCTCTCTCTCTCTCTCTCTCTCTCTCTCTCTCTCTCTCTCTCTCTCTCTCTCTCTCTCTCTCTCTCTCCTCTTTCTGTGATATCTTGTCAGATACAGTATGTAGGAGCCCGATCCTCCACTCCTAATATTTTCTTTATGTTGGAAAAGGCCAAAATACTCTCAGAGGTACAGCAGCCCTCTGTCTTGATATAGAAACGAATCAATCAGAGACATTACTGTGTAGCATGACAGGGCTCACAATCACAAATCACTTTGGGATGGGGTGTAGTAGGTAAGGTAATAGAACAGTATTTTATGGTCCCGGGTTGTAATGAGGTAATAGAACAGTATTTTATGGTCCCGGGTTGTAATGAGGTAATAGAACAGTATTTTATGGTCCCGGATTGTAATGAGGTAATAGAACAGTATTTTATGGTCCCGGGTTGTAATGAGGTAATAGAACAGTATTTTATGGTCCCGGGTTGTAATGAGGTAATAGAACAGTATTTTATGGTCCCGGGTTGTAATGAGGTAATAGAACAGTATTTTATGGTCCCGGGTTGTAATGAGGTAATAGAACAGTATTTTATGGTCCCGGGTTGTAATGAGGTAATAGAACAGTATTTTATGGTCCCGGGTTGTAATGAGGTAATAGAACAGTATTTTATGGTCCCGGGTAGTAATGAGGTAATAGAACAGTATTTTATGGTCCCGGGTTGTAATGAGGTAATAGAACAGTATTTTATGGTCCCGGGTTGTAATGTCACATGCATCAAAATGATACTCCACTCCCTTAGCCATCTATCCAGCTATGAAAAAACGTCAGAACAAATGCTGGAATTGCACAACACACATAATAGTAAATGGACTGCTAAGTCAAAGAAGATCTAAAAAACATATCCTAACCCTCCTTCACAGATGTTTCCGACGAAGGGATAGCGTGCAGTGAGTCAGCCCGGAGCCTGAGGGTCTGAAGACACAGTGTTTGTTTGCTTAGGTGTTAACAGCAGTAGTCGCAACAAGGTAACAGGAGTGACACACCTTTACGACTGTGTGGGGACACTGCTTCTTCCTCTGTCTCTTCCTGGCCCCACGTCGTCGCTGGGAACTGAAATGTACAGCTAGCTGGACCCTGGTTCAGTCCTGTCATCTCTCATCTGTGCATCACACTGGCTGTCTCTCTGTGGCACTTCCTGCTTCCCCTTACAGTACCAGGGGAGTACACTGTTGTTTTTTCAGGACTCTGTGTGCTAGTTTACCTGAGTCCAGCTTCTCTCAGAGAGTTGTGTCTCAGCCAGAAGGACACACACAAGGCCAGCGGTTCAGAACATAAAAGCAAACACAGGCTACTGGCCTAATCCTGTGTTTGTACCATCGATCACGCTAGGCTTGGTTTCTTTTTACTGGGCTGGATGCTACACCATCCCTCTTCAGTGTGTGTCCTTGGCTTTTATCTACACTCCACCATGGTCTCCAACAGCTAACATGGTCCAGTTGCACCTGAGGCAGAGAATGTGAAGTGCTGAGTACGATCACTACGTATGTGCAGTGTGAGAGAGCTAATGATTTGACAGATAATGTTACTTTAGTTATAGAGGTGATCCATAATGAGCTCACTGTAGAAGGATCATAGCTCTAAAGGCGTTGCTTTCCGAAAGTGAGGTCCAGAGCAACATGGAGAAACAGAGTGGCTTTATCAATCAATCTCATACATTTTTTATAAAGCCCTTTGTCAGCCGTTTTCACAAAGTGTTTCACAGATACCCAGCCTGAAACTCCAACAAGCAAGCAGTGCAGATGCAGAAGCATGGTTTATCACCTCTAAACTGTAAACTTAGATAGGCCTCACGTGGCCTTGATTTAGACTGGCCGGAGTAGTAACATATCTTTTGGGAACGCCTTTTGATTGGAAATATACAGTTCCTTCAGAAAGTATTCACAACCCCTTTACTTTTTCCACATTATGTTGTGTTACAAAGTGGGATTAACATGGGTTTAATTGCAATTTAATTTAAATTTAATATAATTTTAATTAACAGAGATGAGGTAGTCATTAAGTCGTTAAACACTATTATGTGACTCGTGGAGCACATGTTTACTCCTGAACTTATTTGGGCTTGCCATAACAAAGGGGTTGAATACTTATTGACTCAAGACATGACTGTAAGTCGCTTTGGATAAAAGCGTCTGCTAAATGACATATTATTATTATTATTATTATTATTATTTCAGCTTGATATTTTTTTTAATGTGTAAACATTATGAAAAACATAGTTCCACTTTGACATTATGGGGTATTGTGTTTAGGCCAGTGACAAAACATTTCAATTTAACACATTTTAAATTCAGGCTAAGAATTTTGAAAAGAATAATGGGCAAATGTTGCACAATCCAGGTGTGGAAAGCTCTTAGAGACTTACCCAGAAAGACTCACAGCTGCCAAAGGTGCTTCTACAAAGTATTGACTCAGGGGTGTGAATACTTATGTAAATAAAATATTTCTGTATTTCATTTTCAATAAATGTGCAAACATTTCTAAAAACATGTTTTCACTTTGTCATTATGGGTTATTGTGTGTAGAAAATGTATGCACTCACTAAAAACTGTAAGTCGCTCTGGATAAGAGCGTCTGCTAAATGACTAAAATGTCCAAAATGTAAAATGTAGATGGGTGAGAATTTGAATCCATCTTGAATTCAGGCTGTAACACAGCAAGATGTGGCAAAAGTCAAGGGGTATGAATACTTTCTTAAATCACCGTAAAATAAAACAATGAAAAAGGTGACATGTCTAGCGCCCCATGGGCCTGTAAAGATGTATTTTTGTTTTACGATTTTTTTGTGCAATTTCTCTGTCATAGTAATCTATAATGAACCTTTGGCTGATCAGTGGGCAATGGACGGCCCAGTGTTCTTATAGGCTGAGCTGAGGTCACGCAAACTCACATTCAAAGTCAAACACGGAATCTAAGAGACCTGCCCTGTCATCAGTAAGACAGCCAAGATCATGGATCGTAAAAAACAGAAAGCACACATTGTACCTTGTCACCTCACTCAAAGCTTCCCATTTTCTGGACAGCTAAAACTATGATTTGGTCAAACAGTAAAGTGCATTATCCTCATGATTCCTGTAATGAAAGTGTCTTCTCTGCCCCTGTGCCTGTGCAGTCAGGTCACCCGTGATACAAGTCAGTATTCGACATCCATTAATGTCTGAGGACGTTGGGGGATGACGTGGAAACCGGCCACTATGGGCAACAGTGAGTACTGTTAGCTTCAAGTAGGTTTGGGCTTCGCTAGAGCGTTGTGGACGGGGATGGTGGATGTGCGTAAGCATAGAATTTGGAGTTAATGCCTGAACTTAACCCTGACCTTAAACATTCGGAGTTAATGCCTAAACTTAACCTTAAACACTTTGAAATTTGACATTTGGAAAAACTTCAAAATTTGATGTTTGAGTAACATGGATCAACATCTAATTCTGACATGAGACTGTGAGATCTGGTTGGCCTGTACCCTCACTGGGGCCTGCTGCTGTGATGAGCGAGCCACTCTCCTCTCCCACCATGCACTCCAGAGAAACATTTCAAAATTAAATTGCAGGAAAGACACAGCTTTGACAGCTTCATCCCCTTGTTCCTGTCGAAGAGAGGAGGGTCTCAGCATTCTGTAGATATAATTTGTATGTCTAAACTCTCAGTATTTAGCTCAAAAGGAACTAATTTACAATGAAGACATTTGATATGGCTTTGAGATATTGAGCTGTGCTCGCGTGAAATACATAGGCCTATGGGTCTCATGGGTAGTAGGTTAAAAATTATACGTTTTTTTAGGACATACAGTGGGGAAAAAAAGTATTTAGTCAGCCACCAATTGTGCAAGTTCTCCCACTTAAAAAGATGAGAGAGGCCTGTAATTTTCATCATAGGTACAAGTCAACTATGACAGACAAAATGAGATTTTTTTTTCTCCAGAAAATCACATTGTAGGATTTTTAATGAATTTATTTTCAAATTATGGTGGAAAATAAGTATTTGGTCAATAGCAAAAGTTTCTCAATACTTTGTTATATACCCTTTGCTGGCAATGACACAGGTCAAACGTTTTCTGTAAGTCTTCACAAGGTTTTCACACACTGTTGCTGGTATTTTGGCCCATTCCTCCATGCAGATCTCCTCTAGAGCAGTGATGTTTTGGGGCTGTCGCTGGGCAACACGGACTTTCAACTCCCTCCAAAGATTTTCTATGGGGTTGAGATCTGGAGACTGGCTAGGCCACTCCAGGACCTTGAAATGCTTCTTACGAAGCCACTCCTTCGTTGCCCGGGCGGTGTGTTTGGGATCATTGTCATGCTGAAAGACCCAGCCACGTTTCATCTTCAATGCCCTTGCTGATGGAAGGAGGTTTTCACTCAAAATCTCACGATACATGGCCCCATTCATTCTTTCCTTTACATGGATCAGTCGTCCTGGTCCCTTTGCAGAAAAACAGCCCCAAAGCATGATGTTTCCACCCCCATGCTTCACAGTAGGTATGGTGTTCTTTGGATGCAACTTCTTTGTCTTCCAAACACGACGAGTTGAGTTTTTACCAAAAAGTTCTATTTTGGTTTAATCTGACCATATGACATTCTCCCAATCCTCTTCTGGATCATCCAAATGCACTCTAGCAAACTTCAGACGGGCCTGGACATGTACTGGCTTAAGCAGGGGGACACGTCTGGCACTGCAGGATTTTAGTCCCTGGCGGCGTAGTGTGTTACTGATGGTAGGCTTTGTTACTTTGGTCCCAGCTCTCTGCAGGTCATTCACTAGGTCCCCCCGTGTGGTTCTGGGATTTTTGCTCACCGTTCTTGTGACCATTTTGACCCCACGGGGTGAGATCTTGCGTGGAGCCCCAGATCGAGGGAGATTATCAGTGGTCTTGTATGTCTTCCATTTCCTAATAATTGCTCCCACAGTTGATTTCTTCAAACCAAGCTGCTTACTATTGCAGATTCAGTCTTCCCAGCCTGGTGCAGGTCTACAATTTTGTTTCTGGTGTCCTTTGACAGCTCTTTGGTCTTGGCCATAGTGGAGTTTGGAGTGTGACTGTTTGAGGTTGTGGACAGGTGTCTTTTATACTGATAACAAGTTCAAACAGGTGCCATTAATACAGGTAACGAGTGGAGGACAGAGGAGCCTCTTAAAGAAGAAGTTACAGGTCTGTGAGAGCCAGAAATCTTGCTTGTTTGTAGGTGACCAAATACTTATTTTCCACCATAATTTGCAAATAAATTCATAAAAAATCCTACAATGTGATTTTCTTGATTTTTTTCCCTCAATTTGTCTGTCATAGTTGACTTGTACCTATGATGAAAATTACAGGCCTCTCTCATCTTTTTAAGTGGGAGAACTTGCACAATTGGTGGCTGACTAAATACTTTTTTCCCCCACTGTACATTTACAGTTGGACAAATACAGTGCCTTGCAAAGGTATTCATTCCCCTTGGCGTTTTTCCTATTTTGTTTAATTACAACCTGTAATTTAAATTGATTTTTATTTGGCTTTCATGTAATGGACATACATAAAATAGTCAAAATTGGTGAAGTGAAATGAAAAAAATAACTTGTTTCAAAAAATTCAAAAAAATGAATAACAGAAAAGTGGTGCGTGCATATGTATTCACCTCTTTGCTATGAAGCACCTAAATAAGATCTGGTGCAACCAATTACCTTCAGAAGTCACACAATTAGTTAAATAAAGTCCACCTGTGTGCAATCTAAGTGTCACATGATCTGTCACATGATCTCAGTATATATACACCTGTTCTGAAAGGCCCCAGAGTCTGCAACACCACTAAGCAAGGGGCACCACCAAGCAAGGGGCACCATGAAGACCAAGGAGCTCTCCAAACAGTTCAGGGACAAAGTTGTGGAGAAGTACAGATCAGGGTTGGGTTATAAGAAATATCAGAAACTTTGAACATCCCACAGAGCACCATTAAATCCATTATTAAAAAATTGAAAGAATATGGCACCACAACAAACCTGCCAAGAGAGGGTCGCCCAACAAAACTCACGGACCAGGCAAGGAGGGCATTAATCAGAGAGGCAACAAAGAGACCAAAGATAACCCTGAAGGAGCTGCAAAGCTTCACAGCGGAGATTGGAGTATCTGTCCATAGGACCACTTTAAGCCGTACACTCCACAGAGCTGGGCTTTACAAAAGAGTGGCCAGGAAAAAGCCATTGCTTAAAGAAAAAAATAAGCAAACACGTTTGGTGTTCACCAAAAGGCATGTGGGAGACTCCCCAAACATATGGAAGAAGGTACTCTGGTCAGATGAGACTAAAATTGAGATTTGTGGCCATCAAGGAAAACATTATGTCTGGCGCAAACCCAACACCTCTCATCACCCCGAGAACACCATCCCCACAGTGAAGCATGGTGGTGGCAGCATCATGCTGTGGGGATGTCTTTCATCAGCAGGGACTGGGAAACTGGTCAGAATTGAAGGAATGATGGATGGCGCTAAATTCTTGAGGGAAACCTGTTTCAGTCTTCCAGAGATTTGAGACTGGGACGGAGGTTCACCTTCCAGTAGGACAATAACCCTAAGCATACTGATAAAGCAACACTTTAGTGGTTTAAGGGGAAACATTTAAATGTCTTGGAATGGCCTAGTCAATGCCCAGACCCAGATTGCTGTACACCAGCAGAACCCATCCAACTTGAAGGAGCTGGAGCAGTTTTGCCTTGAAGAATGGGCAAAAATCCCAGTGGCTAGATGTGCCAAGCTTATAAAGACATACCCAAAGAGACTTGCAGCTGTAATTGCTGCAAAAGGTGGCTCTACAAAGTATTGACTTTGGGGGGGGGGGTGAATAGTTATGCATGCTCAAGTTTTCTGTTTCTTTTGTCTTATTTCTTGTTTGTTTCACAAGAAAACATATCTTGCATCTTCAAAGTGGTAGGCATGTTGTGTAAATGAAATGAAACAAACCCCCAAAAAATCAATTTTAATTCCAGGTTGTAAGGCAACAAAATAGGAAAAATGCCAAGGGGGGTGAATACCTTCGCAAACCACTGTACATGGCTACTAGCAGTGGGTATTATATTGAGAGTTAGTAATCTAGTTAATGTGCTTTGAGTTTCCACTTCCTCAGGTGTTGAACCGCAAATTAATTTGTCTATGATATTAGTGCACATAAAGATGTATGTAATTCATCTCTATTAAAAAATTATGATCTGGAAATTCTGGAGTCCTATTTTGACAGTAAAATATAGCAACTATAGTGTAATTGTCAACCCAAAATTCAGTGCAATTACTGGATTAGGTTTTACATCAAAATATCTTAAATCATGCGTTCCTGCTTGAATGTATTAAATGAAACTACTTACAGTATTTCTTGAATAGCTCAGCAGCCTTCTTAATAGATCACTGTGAACGAATTCATGAGATGATTTGGGTCCGACCAAATCATGGGCTGGTGCCTCCAACTGTAAAAGTTAGTGGCAGCGTTGACCCCTGTAATAGTAATTAGGGTAGGTTACAAGACCATGGTGCTTGCCTACGGAGCTGTGAGGGGAACGGCACCTCCGTACCTTCAGGCTCTGATCAGTCCCTACACCCAAACGAGGGCACTGCGTTCATCCACCTCTGGCCTGCTGGCTCCCCTACCTCTGCGGAAGCATAGTTCCCGCTCAGCCCAGTCAAAACTGTTCGCTGCTCTGGCACCCCAATGGTGGAACAAGCTCCCTCACGACGCCAGGACAGCGGAGTCACTCACCACCTTCCGGAGACATTTGAAACCCCACCTCTTTAAGGAATACCTGGGATAGGATAAAGTAATTTAACAGGTGACATAAATAAGGGATCATAGCTTTCGGCTGGATTCACCTGATCAGTCTATGTCAAGGAAAGAGCAGGTGTTCCTAATGTTTTGTACACTCAGTGTAGTGGTGGCAAGAGGAATTTTCGGAATAAATTGTTTTCTATCCATTTTCTTTCTGTGCCACCAAATGTTTACATACCATATAGGCTACAGGTAATGTTACCAGGGCCATGCTCAGTTGCAAAACGTTCTTGAACTTTGCAGATAGAAATTATGTGAATAGAGCCGACATTAATCCTTATTCTACATGTCAAAGAGGCATATTTGTTCTACATAGCATATTTCTATCTGAACGTTCCAAAACGTTGCGTCCTACTGAACACACCCCAGGTTGTTAGCTATAGCTAGCTAATGAGGTAACATGATTGAACAAAGTGTAGCCTAAACAAATGGTTAACGGTCCGGTCCGCAAGTAGCCTAGTTTTAGAATGGCCCGCGATATGGTTTATGAATGTAAAATGCGTCCCGCCAATGCACGATAGAAATAAAAAAAACGTTGCGGCGGTATTATGGGTCATATCTTTTGAACGGTAATGGCTAGAATTAAGAGGGAGACTTGGGTAGTACCTTGATTACAGAACCTGGCTATGAAATGCAGTGGGGAAAGTGCGAGGGTTGAGCGAAACTACAAATTCAAAAACGTTTCTATAATCAATGAAGAGAAAAACATAGCTAGACTTTTGTTTTACTATTCAACCCAATGCTGCTATTGTTTTTAATTTCATAAAGCATCTTGTGTTTCTTAACCAGGCAAAGGCTATCTAACTAGAAGGCTGGTGGTGATGGGGAAGCAAGAGAGTCGCCTGCGCTATGTGAATAATCGGAGGCGGAGCCGAGCCTGTCTGCCTGTCTGCCAACACTCAGAGCTTTCTTCCGGGCAGCTCACCAGATGATGTAGGCTAGGCTGTGTGTTCCGGGTGTGGCGTGTCCTTCCCACTGCTGAACAGAACTGCGCTGCGCATATGTGCTGCTAATATTAATTGTGCTTATCACTGAAAAGCTCTCAATCTCTCCAAAAACTTTTCTCCAGTCCATTTAGTAGTCAGATTTTAGTCACAGAGATAATTTCGTCTCGCTTTAGTCGCCTGATTAAAAAATGATTTCCATTTAGTTATAGTTTGTTCTGGGTCTATTTAGTCAGTTAAAGTCTCATCAATTGCCACTAGAAAATAGGTGTTTGATGAACATTGTAGTCACTATTTATGTTGATGAAATGAACACTGGCAGAGAGTGACAGCAGAGAAGATGCTGAGACAGACAGACAGTACAGGTTGTGGGCTGGTGCGGATAAAATGCCAGGGCCGAATCCTTCTCCCAGTCCGCCCCTCAGTTTTTCCCTTTATCAATACTTGTTTCTTTGCCAGGAAATGTGAAATGTACAAAAGGTGAATTTATCTTTAGAATACTTTCATTTATCTTTAGATGACTAAACCGTTGCCATTCAGATCCTATCATTTGGTATTTAACACCTTTCAGCTCCCTTGTCGCTGAACCATTTAGAAGTGGGATGTTTTTCCCTTCATCAATACTTATTTCTTTGCCAGACTTTTCCTCCCTTTCATCTCCCAAACCCTTTCCCTTCCACAGGAAATGTGAAATGGTAACATCTGCCTCAACACATGTGCCTCTCCATCACTTTTATTTTTTAAATTTTATTTCACCTTTATTTAACCAGGTAAACCAGTTGAGAACAAGTTCTCATTTACAACTGCGACCTGGCCAAGATAAAGCAAAGCAGTGCGATAAAAACAACAACACAGAGTTACATATGGGGTAAAACAAAACAAAGTCAAAAAAATACAACAGAAATACATATATATACAGTGTGTGCAAATTTAGCAAGTTATGGAGGTAAGGCAATAAAATAGGCTATAGTGCAAAATAATTACAATTAGTATTAACACTGGAATGATAGATGTGCAAGAGATGATGTGCTAGTTAAGCTTCATCACCTCATCTGCTACCATTATCTCCATCCCTCTCTTTGGTTCTCTCTGTTCGCTCCGTCCTCTCCGTCCTCTCCGTCCTCTCCGTTCTCTCCGTCCTCTCCGTCCTCACCGTTCTCTCCTTCCTCTCCGTCCTCTCCGTTCTCTCCGTCCTCTCCGTCCTCACCGTTCTCTCCTTCCTCTCCTTCCTCTCCGTCCTCTCCGTCCTCTTTGTTCTCACCGTCCTCTCCGTCCTCTCCGTCCTCTCCGTCCTCTCCGTCCTCACCGTTCTCTCCTTCCTCTCCTTCCTCTCCTTCCTCTCCGTCCTCTCCGTCCTCACCGTCCTCTCCGTCCTCTCCGTCCTCTCCGTTCTCTCCATTCTCTCCGTTCTCTCCGTCCTCTCCGTACTCTCCGTCCTCACCGTTCTCTCCTTCCTCTCCGTCCTCTCCGTCCTCTCCGTTCTCTCCGTCCTCTCCGTCCTCTCCGTCCTCACCGTTCTCTCCTTCCTCTCCTTCCTCTCCGTCCTCTTGTCCTCTCCGTTCTCTCCGTCCTCTCCTTCCTCTCCGTCCTCTCCGTTCTCTCCGTCCTCACCGTTCTCTCCTTCCTATCCTTCCTCTCCGTCCTCTCCGTCCTCTCCGTTCTCTCCGTCCTCTCCGTTCTCTCCGTCCTCTCCGTCCTCTCCGTCCTCTCCGTCCTCTCCATTCTCTCCGTCCTCTCCGTCCTCTCCGTCCTCTCCGTCCTCTCCGTCCTCTCTGTTCTCTCCGTTCTCTCCGTCCTCTCCGTCCTCTCCGTCCTCTCTGTCCTCTCCGTCCTCTCCGTTCTCTCCGTCCTCACCGTTCTCTCCTTCCTCTCCTTCCTCTCCGTCCTCTCCGTCCTCTCCGTTCTCTCCGTCCTCTCCGTCCTCTCCGTCCTCTCCGTTCTCTCCGTCCTCTCCGTTCTCTCCATTCTCTCCTTCCTCTCCGTTCTCTCCGTCCTCTCCGTCCTCACCGTTCTCTCTTTCCTCTCCTTCCTCTCCGTCCTCTCCGTCCTCTCCGTTCTCTCCTTCCTCTCCGTCCTCTCCGTCCTCTCCGTCCTCTCCGTCCTCTCCGTTCTCTCCGTCCTCACCGTTCTCTCCTTCCTCTCCTTCCTCTCCTTCCTCTCCGTCCTCTCCGTTCTCTCCGTCCTCTCCGTCCTCTCCGTTCTCTCCGTCCTCTCCGTCCTCTCCATTCTCTCCTTCCTCTCCGTTCTCTCCGTCCTCTCCGTCCTCTCCGTTCTCTCCATTCTCTCCTTCCTTTCCGTTCTCTCCGTCCTCTCCGTCCTCTCCGTTCTCTCCGTTCTCTCCTTCCTCTCCGTCCTCTCCGTCCTCTCCGTTCTCTCCATTCTATCTGTTCTCTCCGTCCTCTCCGTTCTCTCCGTTCTGTCCGTCCTCTCCGTCCTCTCCGTCCTCTCCGTCCTCTCCGCTCTTTTCGTTCTCTCCGTTCTCTCCGTTCTCTCCATCCTCTCCATCCTTTCCGTCCTCTCCGTTCTCTCCGTCCTCTCCGTCCTCTCCGTTCTCTCCGTCCTCTCCGTTCTCTCCGTCCTCTCCGTCCTCTCCGTCCTCTCCGTTCTCTCCGTCCTCTCTGTCCTCTCCGTCCTCTCCGTTCTCTCCGTCCTCTCCGTCCTCTCCATTCTCTCCTTCCTCTCCGTTCTCTCCGTCCTCTCCGTCCTCTCCGTTCTCTCCATTCTCTCCTTCCTTTCCGTTCTCTCCGTCCTCTCCGTCCTCTCCGTTCTCTCCGTTCTCTCCTTCCTCTCCGTCCTCTCCGTCCTCTCCGTTCTCTCCATTCTATCCGTTCTCTCCGTCCTCTCCGTTCTCTCCGTTCTGTCCGTCCTCTCCGTCCTCTCAGTCCTCTCCGCTCTTTTCGTTCTCTCCGTTCTCTCCGTTCTCTCCGTCCTCTCCATCCTTTCCGTCCTCTCCGTTCTCTCCGTCCTCTCCGTCCTCTCCGTTCTCTCCGTCCTCTCCGTTCTCTCCGTCCTCTCCGTCCTCTCCGTCCTCTCCGTTCTCTCCGTCCTCTCCGTCCTCTCCGTCCTCTCCGTTCTCTCCGTCCTCTCCGTCCTCTCTGTTCTCTCTGTTCTCTCCGTCCTCTCCGTCCTCTCCGTTCTCTCCGTCCTCTCTGTTCTCTCTGTCCTCTCCGTGCTCTCTGTTCTCTCCGTCCTCTCTGTTCTCTCCTTCCACTCCGTCCTCTCTGTTCTCTCCGTCCTCTCCGTCCTCTCCGTTCTCTCCGTCCTCTCCGTTCTCTCCTTCCTCTCCGTTCTCTCCGTCCTCTCCGTTCTCTCCGTCCTCTCCGTCCTCTCTGTTCTCTCCGTCCTCTCCGTTCTCTCCGTCCTCTCCGTTCTCTCTGTCCTCTCCGTCCTCTCCGTTCTCTCCGTCCTCTCCGTCCTCTCCATCCTCTCCGTTCTCTCCGTCCTCTCCGTTCTCTCCGTCCTCTCTGTTCTCTCCGTCCTCTCCGTCCTCTCCGTCCTCTCTGTTCTCTCCGTCCTCTCCGTCCTCTCTGTTCTCTCCGTCCTCTCTGTTCTCTCCGTCCTCTCCGTCCTCTCTGTTCTCTCCGTCCTCTCCGTTCTCTCCGTCCTCTCCGTCCTCTCCGTCCTCTCAGTTCTCTCCGTTCTCTCTCTCTCCCTCTCTCAATTCAATTCATTTCAATTTGCTTTATTGGCATGACGTCACAATGTACATATTGCCCAAGCTTACTTTGGATATTTACACTATTAACATAATTAAAATAATAATAATCAATATTGTCAACGGGACAACAGTAACAACAATAACCAAGGGTCAAAATAACCATTGAACAATAACAATATAGAGAACATGTGCAGGTTGGTTGGTCTGTCAGACACTGTCCCTCATCTTATGGCAGGCAGCAATGTAGCGTGCTGCCAACCCACAGCTCTCTGCGTCCTCCCCCAACAGGACGGGTAGCCTATTCTCATCAGATAGGTTTTTGAAACCATTTCACATTTGGGGAAATGACACTCTCTAATTGTTTTTTATTTTTTACATTTTGTCAGGAAATGCAGCTCTGTCTCAGGTTCTGCTGTGGTGCAGTGGTTGCACAGCCTTTCCTCTACAGGGAGCCAGGTTTTCCTGTGTCTACCCTTCTCAATGGCAAGGCTGTATAATTTGGTTTATTCTGATTGATTGGATGTTCTGGTCCTGAGGCTTCAGTGTGTTAGCAGAACAGGTTTGGGCAGAGAAATGGTTTGGGAGTAGTAGCAGGTCAACCAGTGTTGTGTGACTGATTGGTTCCTGAACTCTGATTGATTCCTGAGCTCTGATTGATTCCTGAACTCTGATTGATTCCTGAACTCTGATTGATTCCTGAACTCTGATTGATTCCTGAACGCTGATTGATTCATGTCTATATAACAGGAGTAGAGAGCGTAGTGTAGTTAAGTGATGCAGAGTGGGCATGCTCCAAATCACACGAAGACTTCTGCATTCTTTTAAGAGATATGCATTTAATTACATTCCCTAATATCTCTTCACATGCAATTCAGTGTGCTAGCTGAAGGTCTAGGTCTCCAGGTTTCTCTTGAAATAGATATTTTATCTCAATGAGACTAACCTGGATAAATAAAGGTTAAATAAACAGAACCTTCTGCTATGGACCCGCAGGACATCACGCACATTAGCTGCTACTTTAGATAAGGGATATTGGTGCTGGATGATGAATTTGGCCTGTAGTTGTATGGTTGTTGATTTCTGTAAGAAGGAAGTCACCCCCGCTGTATTATGGTAACATCATATAGCTCAGTCCACCTTTAAAACAGGATTTGACTACAAACAACAACACACAAAGGAGTCACAATCTTGTATCTCACAGCTCTCTCCCAGCACAGGGTATTTGATATTTGATTTGATAAATTGATGCCAAATAACACGTCCGTATGTCCTGTATGCACCCGCCCTTTCCCTGCCAGGCTAATCTGATTTCCACACTCTCAGGGATATTACCTTTTCATTCATCACAGCTGAAATCCCTAGAGGCAGCATGTGTGCATGTCTTCAGGCCACTCACTGTGAAGCTGTCTCTGCATCAGGTTGTTCTGCAGTCTTGTCTTAGATGGTGTCATGCAGTAGGGATGGATTCGGCCGACACCATGTCACGTTCGTTGAATGACGGGTCAGACCAAGGCGCAGTGTGATATGCGTACATGTTTATTAAACTTTAAACACACGACAAAACAACAAAGGAAACGAAACGTGAAGTCCAAGGTAGAACACACAACATACCTTACAAGGAACAAGATCCCACAACTCAATAGTGCCAATAGGCTGCCTAAGTATGGTCCCCAATCAGAGACAACGAGCGACAGCTGCCTCTGATTGGGAACCACACCGGCCAACATAGAACTATACATACTAGATCCCACATAGAAAATACTACATAACAAAGAATATACACACCCTGACTCAACATATACGAGTCCCCTGAGTCAGGGCGTGACAGTACCCCCCCCCAAAGGTGTTGACTCCGACCGCACAACATAAACATAACAGGGTAGGGGCCGGGTGGGCATTCCGATCCGGCTCGGGGCGTGACGACCTCTCACTCTCCGCCTCCCTGTTGCGCCCCTGGTCTGGTCTGGACCTCGGCGCGCTGCTTCCCCTCTCCTTCCTCCCACGATACGCCAGGCCCTGTCTGGACCCTGGTGTGGGAGACCCCGAACCTGGAGAGGGGCTGACGTCATGGTCTGGACAGGAGCCGCTGGCCGGAGCTGGACTGGGCACCGGTGGAGCGGACTGCTCTGGCTCCGGAGTGGAGCCGCTGACCTGAGCTGGATCAGGCACCGGTGGAGCGGACTGCTCTGGCTCCGGAGTGGAGCCGCTGACCGGAGCTGGACTGGACCCCGGTGGAGCGGACTGCTCTGGCTCCGGAGTGGCGCAGCTGACCGGAGCTGGATCAGGCACCGGTGGAGCGGACTGCTCTGGCTCCGGAGTGGAACAGCTGACCGGAACTGGATCAGGCACCGGTGGAGCGGACTGCTCTGGCTCCAGAGTGGAGCAGCTGACTGGTGCCGGACCAGGCACCGGTGGAACGGGCACGGGCCGTGCCGGACTGGACAAACGCACCACTGGTCTGGTGCAAGGAGCAGGCACGGGCCGGACCTGACTAGGAACACGCACCACTGGCTTGGTGCGAGGGGCAGGAACGGGCCGGGCCGGACTGGTGACGCGCACCACTGCCTTGGTGCGAGGAGCAGGAACAGGCCGGGCCGGACTGGCGACGCGCACCACTGGCTTGGTGCGAGGAGCAGGAACAGGCCGGGCCGGACTGGCGACGCGCACCACTGGCTTGGTGCGAGGAGCAGGAACAGGCCGGGCCGGGCTGGCGACGCGCACCACTGGCTTGGTGCGAGGAGCAGGAACAGGCCTGGCCGGACTGGCGACGCGCACCACTGGCTTGGTGCGAGGAGCAGGAACAGGCCGGACCGGACTGTGAAGGCGGACTGGAGGTCTGGAGCGGAGAGCTGGCATAACCTGTCCTGGCTGGCTGCCCACTTTCGCACTACACGTGCGGGGCGCTGGCACAGGACGCACTGGGCTGTGCATGCGCACTGGCGATACAGTTCGTAGAACTGGCGCAGGATATGCGGGACCAAGGAGGCATACTGGAGACCAGGAGCGTTGAGCCGGCACACCCCGTCCTGGCTGGATGCCCATCTTCGCACGGCACGTAGCCTAGTGGGTAAGAGCGTTGTGCCAGTAACCGAAAGGTCGCTGGTTCTAATCCCCGAGCCGACTAGGTGAAAAATCTGTCGATGTGCCCTTGAGCAAGGCACTTAACCCTAATTGCTCCTGTAAGTCGCTCTGGATAAGAGCGTCTGCTAAATGACTAAAATGTAAATGTAAATGGTGCAAGCACAGGATGTACAGGACTGTGCCGGCGCACTGGTGACACAGTACGTAGCTCCGCATTACACGGAGCCTGCCCAGTCATACGCCTCTTCGTGTGAGTACGGGGAGTTGGCTCTGCTCTAACCCTAGGCTCCGCCAACCACCCCGTGTGACCCCCAAATTTTTTTTTATTGGGCCTGCTTTTCGGGCTTCCTCCTCGACCGGCCTCCTCCGTGTTGCCGTTGCTCCTCTCCTGCCTGGGCATCTAACTTAGCCCATGGTCCTTTCCCTGCAAATATCTCCTCCCATGACCACAAATTGGCCACCTGTGACATGGCTACTCGCTCCGCCTGGGCACGCTGCTTGGTCCTCGTTTGGTGGGATCTTCTGTCACGTTCGTTGAATGACGGGACAGACCAAGGCGCAGCGGGATATACGTACATGTTTATTATAACTGTTAAACACACGACAAAACAACAAACTAAACAAAACGTGAAGTCCAAGGTAGCACACACAACATACCTTACAAGGAACAAGATCCCACAACTAGACAGTGCCAATAGGCTGCCTAAGTATGGTCCCCAATCAGAGACAACGAGCGACAGCTGCCTCTGATTGGGAACCACACCGGCCAACATACTAGAATATACAACATAGAACATACACAACAAAGAATATACACACCCTGACTCAACATATGATTCCCCTGAGTCAGGGCGTGACACCCTGCCTATTCCCTCTAATTGTGATGGCTGGAGGCGTGTATTAATGAGGGAAAGTGAGCTGTAATGAGACAATGTGGCTGAGGATGTATACAGAACAACTGATGCTTTGCTGACAAGGCCATTACATCGACAGTCAGTTTGCTTGAGATGGAACAATGGGCAGGCAGGCAGGGTGAATAGGTAGCTTAATGGCCAACTACTTTGCACAGCCGACTGGTGGTTATGAATGATAAATAATAATACATAATAATAATAATAATAATAATAATATGCCATTTAGCAGACGCATTTTTACGTATGGGTTGTCCCGGGGATCGAACCCACTACCCTGGCGTTACAAGCGCCATGCTCTACCAATTGAGCTACAGAGGGGGTTGGCACAACAATGTAACTACCCACAAATCAGCTTTTTGCGAAACATTTAGTGCTTTCTGTGAACACACTGATCTCTGCACTGTAACATATGTGTGTATACCACCAAACTCTTTTACCACTCAGGGCACTGATAAAGGGTACACTGTCCAATCCCTAATTTCTCCCAGTAATACCAGCCTCTTAATAACTTTGATAGAAGTTTGAGCTTTGGGTTTGATAGCTTTCTCTGATAGAAAAAGTTTAAAACATAACTTTTCTAGGATTGGAAAGTTTCTGCTTTGAAGCCACAGACTTGGCAACATCTTTCCTTTAAACTTATGTACCTGAATTATCTGTACGTGAGTGACCAGCAAGCATTTCATCCATATTGCATCCCAATATTAACCATTTGACATTTCAATTCAAACCTTAAAGTAATACGTTTGTGCTACAGTACATCGTTTTCCACTCAAAGCAATCACTCCATCTTGTGCAGTCTGAGATGGTTGAAGAATGGGTAGCTGTGGGTGAGGATGCATAAAGAGATCCCATCTCGGCCACCGACAGAGCTCAAGCCCTGGACCCTCTTCTACCCTCCCCTCACAAAGGGAAGAAATACTGCCTTTCAAGTTATTGATATTTATATATATTTTTAAAATAATTTTATTCATCCAGGTACTCATTGAGATAAAATATTTTTTTCAAGAGAGACCTGGTCCATTCTATGACGTGCTTTGAGTGTTCTATTCTGGAGCAGCTATCTCTTTACTCAGACAGACCAAACGCATGTCCGTATCAGCAGTGTTTGTTAAGGTTTCCTTTGATTAGTGTGTGAAGCTCTTTTCAGAGCGGGATGATGAGTCAGAAAGTACTCAGAGAAGTGAAGAGGTTCTCCTGCGCCCACTCACTCTCCTATGCGCCCTTGCTCTCCTACGCTCCCTAGCTCTCATTGTCGCAAGGACCCTGCAAGATTTTCACACTCATAGCATGATCACAGCTCCGTCGATGTCTATATGTTTTGTACTAGATATATTGAGTAGCATTAGGCTGTATGAGACGTAGATGTCTATATGTTTTGTACTAGATATATTAAGTAGCATTAGGCTGTATGAGACGTAGATGTCTATATGTTTTGTACTAGATATATTAAGTAGCATTAGGCTGTATGAGACGTAGATGTCTATATGTTTTGTACTAGATATATTAAGTAGCATTAGGCTGTATGAGACGTCGATGTCTATATGTTTTGTACTAGATATATTAAGTAGCATTTGGCTGTATGAGACGTAGATGTCTATATGTTTTGTACTAGATATATTAAGTAGCATTAGGCTGTATGAGACGTAGATGTCTATATGTTTTGTACTAGATATATTAAGTAGCATTAGGCTGTATGAGACGTCGATGTCTATATGTTTTGTACTAGCTGTATAAACAATGGCATTAGGCTGTATGAGAGTTATGAGTCATTACTTCAGTCTACCTTTTCTTACCTCCATGCATTATTATGTTTTCAGCAGCTTACTGAAAGCGCTCTTTATGAGACTGTGTTGCTGTCCTACGTAAGTACTGAAAGTGCTCTATATGAGTGTGTGTTACTTTACTATGTGAGTACTGAATGTGCTCTTTACGAGAGTGTGTTTCTGTCCTTTGTGAGTACTGAAAGTGCTCTTTATGAGAGTGTGTTGCTGTCCTTTGTGAGTACTGAAAGTGCTCTTTATGAGTGTGTGTTACTTTACTATGTGAGTACTGAATGTGCTCTTTACGAGAGTGTGTTGCTGTCCTATGTGAGTACTGAAAGTGCTCTTTATGAGAGTGTGTTGCTGTCCTATGTGAGTGCAGACAGTGCTCTTTATGAGAGTGTGTTTCTGTCATGTGTGAGTACTGAAAGTGCTCTTTATGAGAGTGTGTTGCTGTCCTATGTGAGTACTGAACATGCTTTTTATGAGAGTGTGTTGCTGTCCTATGTGAGTGCAGACAGTGCTCTTTATGAGAGTGTGTTTCTGTCATGTGTGAGTACTGAAAGTGCTCTTTATGAGAGTGTGTTGCTGTCCTATGTGAGTACTGAAAGAGCTCTTTATGAGAGTGTGTTGCTGTCCTACGTAAGTACTGAACATGCTTTTTATGAGAGTGTGTTGCTGTCCTATGTGAGTACTGAAAGTGCTTTTTATTAGATTGTGTTGCTGTCCTATGTGAGTACCGAAAGTGCTCTTTATGAGAGTGTGTTTCTGTCCTATGTGAGTGCTGAAAGTGCTCTTTATGAGAGTGTGTTTCTGTCATGTGTGACTACTGAAAGTGCTCTTTTTGAGAGTGTGTTGCTGTTCTATGTGAGTACTGAAAGTGCTCTTTATGAGAGTGTGTTGCTGTCATGTGTGACTACTGAAAGTGCTCTTTATGAGAATTAGTTGCTGTTCTATGTGAGTGCAGACAGTGCTCTTTATGAGAGTGTGTTTCTGTCATGTGTGAGTACTGAAAGTGCTCTTTATGAGAGTGTGTTGCTGTCCTATGTGAGTACTGAAAGAGCTCTTTATGAGAGTGTGTTGCTGTCCTACGTAAGTACTGAACATGCTTTTTATGAGAGTGTGTTGCTGTCCTATGTGAGTACTGAAAGTGCTTTTTATGAGATTGTGTTGCTGTCCTATGTGAGTACCGAAAGTGCTCTTTATGAGAGTGTGTTTCTGTCCTATGTGAGTGCTGAAAGTGCTCTTTATGAGAGTGTGTTTCTGTCATGTGTGACTACTGAAAGTGCTCTTTTTGAGAGTGTGTTGCTGTTCTATGTGAGTACTGAAAGTGCTCTTTATGAGAGTGTGTTGCTGTCATGTGTGACTACTGAAAGTGCTCTTTATGAGAATTAGTTGCTGTTCTATGTGAGTACTGAAAGTGCTCTTTATGAGAGTGTGTTGCTGTCATGTGTGACTACTGAAAGTACTCTTTATGAGAATTAGTTGCTGTTCTATGTGAGTACTGAAAGTGCTCTTTATGAGAGTGTGTTGCTGTCCTATGCGAGTACTGAAAGTGCTCTTTATGAGAGTGTGTTGCTGTCCTATGCGAGTACTGAAAGTGCTCTTTATGAGAGTGTGTTGCTGTCCTATGTGAGTACTGAAAGTGCTCTTTATGAGAGTGTGTTGCTGTCCTATGCGAGTACTGAAAGTGCTCTTTATGAGAGTGTGTTGCTGTCTTATGTGAGTACTGAAAGTGCTCTTTATGAGAGTGTGTTGCTGTCCTGTGTGAGTACTGAAAGTGCTCTTTATGAGAGTGTGTTGCTGTACTATGTGAGTACTGAAAGTGAGAGTATGTTGCTGTACTATGTGAATTTGCAGGGCGTGGAGAACATACCTGAAGGAGAGCAGAGCTGTTTAGAGAGGTTCCCAGCTGAGTTTTCCATTTAATCTGCTGGCCATGATTTAATCAGGATAAGCCTCCTCTATAGCTCCTATTCACACTGACAGGCCTGTCCGTCTCTCTGGAGCTGGAGTTCTACAACGTTCCTGGCACATATACTTTACCACCCTGTAGATGACATAGAAGAAGAGTCATGTCACTTTGCTCATTCCAACATCTGCGTAGCTACTATTAGTCACACAGACAGAGCATGTAAGGCAAAGTGGTTTAGTTAGTAACCCTGTCGTTAATTTGCCAAGGAATGCTGCCCAGCGAGTTGCTGTGTGTGAGGACGTTATTTAAGCCGCCAGAATGATTGACCACAATGTTGATGAAGATGACCACAGAGAAATAAAATCCTCACTTAGTACCTCATCCCCTAGCCTCCTGTACTAGGCGTGTGGCTGAGCTGGGCTGTGGGTGTTTCTGTTGGGTAGAGATTCATCCCGGCTGACCTGGGGAGTCTCCGGACCTCCACAAACACAGAGGCTTAAATCACAGCTCTCAACTCCTGTGCCCTCGCTTATCAGTCTCCTCCGCACTGCGCTGCACAGACTCACAGCTTCTCTCTCTCTGTAGAACACTGATAAGCTATCAGTTGCTCTCTGGTTCTGTTTCATTAATTTGTTCACTGTGTGTTACTTCTCTGATCAAATTGACATTTTCTCAACAAGCTCTCACCGTCTCACTGCAGAATTAGACATTTAGCCACTTTCTCCAAGGGTCAATGTGTTCGATGTTGCTCCAAACGTCACATTTCTAAGTGTTTTTGTTTCTCCTGCTACTCTGTATTGTTCTATTTCTCCAAACGTCACATTTAGAAATTAAGGGTTAAGTTTAGCTATTCATTCTGAATGGTTAAGGTTTGGGTTAAGGTTTGGGATAGGGTTAAAACATTAAGTTTAGCTACTCATTCTGAATGGTTAAGGTTTGGGTTAAGGTTTGGGATAGGGTTAAAACATTAAGCTTAGGCACTCATTACGAGTGGTTAAGGTAAGGGTTAAGGTTTGGGATAGGGTTAAAACATTAAGTTTAGCTACTCATTCTGAATGGTTAAGGTTTGGGTTAAGGTTTGGGATAGGGTTAAAACATTAAGCTTAGGCACTCATCACGAGTGGTTAAGGTAAGGGTTAAGGTTTGGGATTGGGTTAAAACATTAAGCTTAGGCACTCATTACGAGTGGTTAAGGTAAGGGTTAAGGTTTGGGATAGGGTTAAAACATTAAGTTTAGGCACTCATTACGAGTGGTTAAGGTTTGGGTTAAGGTTTGGGATAGGGTTAAAACATTAAGTTTAGGCACTCATTACGAGTGGTTAAGGTTTGGGTTAAGGTTTGGGATAGGGTTAAAACAATTTTTTTTTTAAACAGTGTCCATGACTGGGATGGAACACACAACCTTCTGATCCAGAGTCATCCACCACCACCTAGCAAGACCCAAGCCTACTTGATGGTAAGAGTACTCACTGCTGCCCCTAGTGGCCGGCTTTGAAGGCATTTCCCGACATCTCAGAGTCAATCTTGAACGATCTCCCTGGATTTTCTGTTGCCTGGCTACCAAAAAGCCCACAGACATAAGTTTCTTCTCCGCAATGAGTCTTGATCTGAGTACTTCCCTGACGATTTCTAGAATGCAAACCACATTCTAACTGTTCTGATTGGTCCCAGAATGCAATGGGTTGGGCCAGAACCAGGACACATGTGGGTAAAGCAGCGTTTTGAAAATGTGTCATTGGCTTTGATACTCTGATTGGTTAGAGATGATCCAATCGCTGATGACTGCTTTGTACAACACCCCTCATTTTGACGTCGCCACAAATTACTTCAAGAATGGCGGTCTCAGACTGAAGTATGTAGCGAACATAGAGGAGCGGAAGAATTCAGGCAAGATTTTCTACTCTATGTGAGAATAATTGCTGTGTTAGTGATGGGAAATGGATCCTTAGAGGATGGTGCTATTGCAGAGGACTTCCCCCAAAATGCTGTGTTCTATTTAGTCTTCAGACTGAGATTCTGATTCAGAGTGTTGTGTTTAATAGTCACATGTACAATGTTGCAGGTGTGATTGCAGGGTACAGTGAATATCTTAGGCTTCGAGTAACAACACGCAGGACTAAGTGAAATAAAATAATGAACATGGTAATAATACAATAGAAATAGATATATACATCAGTCACTGGATGTTTAGTGTTAATATCCTGAGATTAGGTCTAGCAGTGTGGTGAACAGTGTCTTAATCGTAGCCAACTTGGTTTTGGATGACAGCTCTACGTCTGGGACAACTGAAGAGGATTAATTAACAATTTACTAAATAAAAAATAAACAATGGCCTCCTTAGGCTAAGTGATTGCTCCTTTGATATCGGAATCATTATGAATCCCTTATTGAAAATTCTTCCAATATAATTGATTTCCTCAGGGTTTATCTACTTAATTTGCATTTGCTCGAATCAAGTACTGTATTGAAAATTAGGCATTGACTTAGAGTTTTCACTCTATTGAAGATGGAATCATTCTTGGTCTCAAATTTGAATGATATCTCTTCAGTTTTATTTTTTTTATTTTTTACCATTAAATATGGAGTAATTCATTATCATGTTACACATCATCAGAATTAACTACTCTGCAGTGATTTGTTATGTAAACATTTTTTGTTAACAGACAGGTCTTTGATATTTTCCATTGATTCCATTTCAACATGCTCTTTCTCATCTGCAGTCTTCTCTTTGTAAAGCAAAATGCATATTATTTCACCGCACATCTCTGCACAGTGGTCAGTCTGTTGGTCTCTTCATGCTAATGCCACAGTTGTTCCCCATCCCATTTGTTCTCTCAGATTCAATTGTTGTCTCTTTCATGTCTTATGAATCGGTAACAGATTGCCATGCTGAAAGTCAATATATTTCATGGCTGAAGGTTGGGCAAGCTGGGTCATGTTTTTGGTTCTGTGACCGGTTGATGGGTCTTTGGGGTCACTGATTTGTTGCGTGTTCTTATGTGTTCCAATATACAGTGGGGAGAACAAGTATTTGATACACTGCCGATTTTGCAGGTTTTCCTACTTACAAAGCATGTAGAGGTCTGTAAAAATTCTGTAAAAATCCAGAAAATCACATTGTATGATTTTTAAGTAATTAATTTGCATTTTATTGCATGACATAAGTATTTGATACATCAGAAAAGCAGAACTTAATATTTGGTACAGAAACCTTTGTTTGCAATTACAGAGATCATACGTTTCCTGTAGGTCTTGACCAGGTTTGCACACACTGCAGCAGGGATTTTGGCCCACTCCTCCATACAGACCTTCTCCAGGTTTCGGGGCTGTCGCTGGGCAATACGGACTTTCAGCTCCCTACAAAGATTTTCTATTGGGTTCAGGTCTGGAGACTGGCTAGGCCACTCCAGGACCTTGAGATGCTTCTTACGGAGCCACTTCTTAGTTGCCCTGGCTGTGTGTTTCGGGTCATTGTCATGCTGGAAGACCCAGCCACGACATTGTACATTCAATGCTCTTACTGAGGGAAGGAGGTTGTTGGCCAAGATCTCGCGATACATGGCCCCATCCATCCTCCCCTCAATACGGTGCAGTCGTCCTGTCCCCTTTGCAGAAAAGCATCCCCAAAGAATGATGTTTCCACCTCCATGCTTCACGGTTGGGATGGTGTTCTTGAGGTTGTACTCATCCTTCTTCTTCCTCCAAACACGGCGAGTGGAGTTTAGACCAAAAAGCTATATTTTTGTCTCATCAGACCACATGACCTTCTCCCATTCCTCCTCTGGATCATCCAGATGGTCATTGGCAAACTTCAGACGGGCCTGGACATGCGTTGGCTTGAGCAGGGGGACCTTGCATGCACTGCAGGATTTTAATCCATGACGGCATAGTGTGTTGCTAATGGTTTTCTTTGAGACTGTGGTCCCAGCTCTCTTCAGGTCATTGACCAGGTCCTGCCGTGTAGTTCTGGGCTGATCCCTCACCTTCCTCATGATCATTGATGCCCCACGAGGTGAGATCTTGCATGGAGCCCCACACCGAGGGTGATTGACCGTCATCTTGAACTTCTTTCATTTTCTAATAATTGCGCCAACAGTTGTTGCCTTCTCACCAAGCTGCTTGCCTATTGTACTGTAGCCCATCCCAGCCTTGTGCAGGTCTACAATTGTTTCCCTGATGTCCTTACCCAGCTCTCTGGTCTTGGCCAGAGGTTGGAGTCTGTTTGATTGAGTGTGTGGACAGGTGTCTTTTATACAGGTAACGAGTTCAAACAGGTGCAGTTAATACAGGTCATGAGTGGAGAACAGGAGGGCTTCTTAAAGAAAAACTAACAGGTCTGTGAGAGCCGGAATTCTTACTGGTCAGTAGGTGATCAAATACTTATGTCATGCAATAAAATGCAAATGTATTACTTAAAAATCATACAATGTGATTTTCTGGATTTTTGTTTTAGATTCCGTCTCTCACAGTTGAAGTGTACCTATGATAAACATTACAGACCTCTACATGCTTTGTAAGTAGGAAAACCTGCAAAATCGGCAGTGTATCAAATACTTGTTCTCCCAACTGTACATCTGCATTAGTGTCACATAATGAGCATGTGCATTTATTAATGGTATACAGTTGAAGTCGGAAGTTTACATACACTTAGGTTGGAGTCATTAAAACTCGTTTTTCAACCACTCCACAAATTTCTTGTTAACAAATTATAGTTTTGGCAAGTCGGTTAGGACATCTACTTTGTGCATGACACAAGTAATTTTTCCAACAATTGTTTACAGACAGATTATTTCACTTATAATTCAATGTATCACAATTCCAGTGGGTCAGAAAGTTTACATACACTAAGTTGACTGTCCCTTTAAACAGCTTAGAAAATTCCAGAAAATGATGTCGTGGCTTTAGAAGCTTCTGATAGGCTAATGGAGGTGTACCTGTGGATGTATTTCAAGGCCTACCTTCAAACTTGGTGCCTCTTTGCTTGACATCATGGGAAAATCAAAATAAATCAGCCAAGACATCAGAAAAAAAATTGTAGACCTCCACAAGTCTGGTTCATCCTTGGGAGCAATTTCCAAACACCTGAAGGTACCACATTCATCTGTACAAACAATAGTACGTAAGTATAACCACCATGGGACCACGCAGCCGTCATACCGCTCAGGAAGGAGACGCGTTCTGTCTCCTAGAGATGAACGTACTTTGGTGCGAAAAGTGCCAATCAATCCCAGAACAACAGCAAAGGACCTTGTGAAGATGCTGGAGGAAAGAGGTACAAAAGTATCTGTATCCACAGTAAAATGAGTCCTATATTGACATAACCGGAAAGGCAGCTCAGTAAGGAAGAAGCCACTGCTCCAAAACAGCCATAAAAAAGCCAGACTACGGTTTGCAACAGCACATGGGGACGAAGATCATTCTATTTGGAGAAATGTCCTCTGGTCTGATGAAACAAAAATATAACTGTTTGGCCATAATGACCATCGTTATGTTTGGAGGAAAAAGGGGGTCCCTTGTAAGCCGAAGAACACCATCCCAACCGTGAAGCACGGGGGTGGCAGCATCATGCTGTCGGGGTGCTTTGCTGCAAGAGGGACTGGTGCACTTCACAAAATAGATGGCATCATGAGGAAGGACAATTATGTGGATATATTGAAGCAGCATCTCAAGACATCAGTCAGGAAGTTAAAGCTTGGTCGCAAATTGGTCTTCCAAATGGACAATGACCCCAAGCATACTTCCAAAGTTATGGCAAAATTGCTTAATGACAACAAAGTCAAGGTATTGGAGTGGCCATCACAAAGCCCTGACCTCAATCCTATACAAAATGTGTGGGCAGAACTGAAAAAGCGTGTGCGAGCAAGGAGGCCTACAAACCTGACTCAGTTACACCAGCTGTGTCAGGAGCAGTGGCGGCTCCTGAAAAAATTCTCAGGAGGGGCAATTTTTCTGATGATTTAGGTGACCTACACACATTTTAAAAAAGATATGTCCAGCAACAACATGAAGACAGGGGCAGCATATAAGTCAATACCAGAAGCATTTATTGACTGATCTGGGGAGATGGATTCCAGTTTCTGTGACAGATTATAAATAATCTCTGATGCCTTTGTTATATTAGCTTTTGGTTGAATGTACTGTCGTAGTAAATATATAATGTTATAGCTTGGTCTGACTAAAATCTTGTGCATATCCACCCTGTCCAAAGTCTCTACTTGGTCTCAGTTCTCCAGTAAACTTGTGATTATCAACAGTACACAACGGTAACAAACAATTGGGGGAACTCACGGGGCAGATAGTAAGGTCACAGTGACACAGAAAGCAGTTCAATGTCGGGGCTCGGGGGTACAGAGTCGCTCTCTTACCAGGATCGATTTTCCCTGTGACTGTCAGATCGAGGTCCGCTCCGACCAGGGTGAAGCCGGCCGGCTCCACTTCTCTGTCCGGGACTCTGTCATCCAGCCAAGTCTCCCAGCTGTATTGGATTCCGCTGCCAGCAACGTTTTCATTATTTAGTCCGTTCGTAGCGGGTATGTACACGATCAACAAGATCAGTCCAAAACCCACCACTCGAAATCCATGGTTGGCAGAATGTTTGTAAACTAAGTGTACAAATTAAAAACATAAAATAACGCCACTAAGTGTACAAATTAAAAACATAAAATAACGCCACACTGCAGGTCGCAAAGAGACGCTGCTAGCCGCTATTTGCTTAGTTACGTTCATGGTTACGTCACGTATGACGAAAGCGCATAAGTGCAAGCCCACAGACACCCATAGAGAATGTATTGAAAGCTTTGAAATTTGAAAAAAATAGATTTTACATGACAGGCTATGAGAGACTTCTGGGCGATTTTCAACCTGACTGAAATCGCCCAAAAACGGGCGGGGCCATTTGAAGCACGACTTTAGCCTGATTTGACATTTAGTGGCAGTCAGATCAGATTACAACACTGATAACTACTGTTGCCGTGATATAATTGATTAGAAAAAAAATCCCTTCCTTTTCCCGTTTGGCAGTGCGTCGCCCATATCGCCCTATTGAACAGGCCGTCCCTGGTCAGGAGGAATGGGCCAGAATTCACCCAACGTATTGTGGGAAGCTTGTGGAAGGCTACCTGAAATGTTTGACCCAAGTTAAACAATTTAAAGGCAATGCTACCAAATACTAATTGAGTGTAAGTAAACTTCTGACCTACTGGGAATGTGATGAAAGAAATAAAAGCTGAAATAAATAATTCTCTCTACTATTATTCTGACATTTCACATTCTTAAAATAAAGTGGTGATCCTAACTGACCTAAGACAGGGAATTCTTACTAGGATGAAATGTCAGGAATTGTGAAAAACTGAGTTTAAATGTATTTGGCTAAGGTGTATGTAAACTTCCGACTTCAACTGTATATCATAGAATATGATTGCCTCCCTTCCCGACACACTCTGTTGGAGCTTCTGATTCTGACTCCATATCAACTGTATTTCTCTGATTCTGACTCCATATTAACTGTATTTCTCTGATTCTGACTCCATATCAACTGTATTTCTCTGATTCTGACTCCATATCAACTGTATTTCTCTGATTCTGACTCCATATCAACTGTATTTCTCTGATTCTGACTCCATATCAACTGTATTTCTCTGATTCTGACTCCATATCAACTGTATTTCTCTGATTCTGACTCCATATCAACTGTATTTCTCTGATTCTGACTCCATATTAACTGTATTTCTCTGATTCTGACTCCATATCAACTGTATTTCTCTGATTCTGACTCCATATTAACTGTATTTCTCTGATTCTGACTCCATATTAACTGTATTTCTCTGATTCTGACTCCATATCAACTGTATTTCTCTGATTCTGACTCCATATTAACTGTATTTCTCTGATTCTGACTCCATATCAACTGTATTTCTCTGATTCTGACTCCATATCAACTGTATTTCTCTGATTCTGACTCCATATTAACTGTATTTCTCTGATTCTGACTCCATATCAACTGTATTTTCTCACACTTTCTCTCAGAGAAGTTTCAGAGTTCCATTTAATTTCAGGGTGAGTGGGAGGGAGTGTGTCAGGGGTGATGGTGATGAGGAAGGGAGATAACGAAGTGTGTTGTGTCAGCGATCTGTCTCATAAGTTATTCTCCCACTGCTTCGCTCCGCTCTGCCCTGCCTCAGAGAAGAGGAGCACAGCAGTGACAATGATCTGACAACTACCCTCTGCCTCCGCATGCATACTACATTATTCTCTGCTGTGGGGTATGCTCTGAGAGAAGAGAGAGAGAGAGAGAGAGAGAGAGAGAGAGAGAGAGAGAGAGAGAGAGAGAGAGAGAGAGAGAGAGAGAGAGAGAGAGAAGAGAGAGAGAGAGAGAGAGAGAGAGAGAGAGAGAGAGAGAGAGAGAGAGAGAGAGAGAGAGAGAGAGAGAGAGAGAGAGAGAGAGAGCACCACCCTGATTAATGATCTCAACAGTCTGAGGTCTCCTATACCCCCTTCCCCTGGGCAGCGCTTCCATAACTCACCTGTGAATTTAGATCATATATCAACCAATATTTATACGTGAGATAGACAGGGAAAAAATAGCTTCTTAATATGATCTCTCCTATATCATACTATGTAAATCATCTGGAGAGCACTGAGGGCTGAACACTAACTTGAAATCTCCATATTCGCATGACAGTTTGTGCAAATATCCCATTGACTATAATGCCTGATTTATGTGAGAATCCAAGTTAAACACACACACACAGGATTTGACCCCAAGTACATTGATTAACAGGCAGTTAAGTTTGAGCACATATAACCTTGGTAACCCAGAACCAAATCTTGCATGAATGCTGTCGTCTCCAGCGTTATCTTAGGCAGGTTAAGGGACGAGCTGCACATAGGAGAGTGATGCCACCTGAGAGAGAGACTAGACCAGGGCTTTTTAATTCAGTTCCCGGAGGGCTGAAACCTGTCTGTTTTTTTGTTTCTACATTTTGGTTAATTGCGCTCACCTGGTGTCCCAGGTCTGAACTAGTCCCTGATTAGAGGACGAGGATGAAAACCTGAAGTGTTTCGGCCTTCCAGGACCGGGATTGAACAGCCCTGGATGAAAGTACGTAGGCCTACACTGAGTCTGTGTACATTAAAAAAGAATGGATTGGAAGGGATTTATCCATGCATTTGTTCAGTTTAACAGGTCCTCATATGGTCCCTGTCACATGCAGCATCAATACTTGTATCTAAATAATAATTTTCCCCCAGAGGCCAAAGGTTTAGCCAAGGACTAGCTATCGTTGATTGATTATCACAGTCTTAAATATCCAGTGAGAAAAAGGAGAGAGCAATAGCTCATGTTTATTTTGTAAATGTTAAGCGTATTACAGTAGTTTTTTGCGTTTTCTTCACAGTCAAAAACAGCCTTCCAAATTGAATACCAAATTTGTTCCAGTTGTTTTAACTGTCTTGAGTATGTGGATTTTAGCATGGCCTTGTGCTTTCTATCACACTGAGGTAGGAACACAAATAAAAGTGATAAACAAAGCAAGCTGAAGCTCAATCATGGAGATGAGACACCTTGAAGAAGATTCATTATCATCTGCTTTCTCTCTTCACTTCCTTTGTATTCTCTCATGTTCCTCTCATCCCCCCCCCCCCCACACACACACATACACACACCACACAGGTTGGCTGCTATTGACAAGGTGCCAACAGTAAGAAATTAGACAGAATTAACCCATGCCAGAATGGAACAATAAGCCAAAGCCAATTGATAACGGCCTATAAAACATTTATGGACAGCAGGGTGCACTTGCTCAAACCTATGCACCAATCTGAACATTTGGCAGTCTAGCACATACAGTAGCATTGAAACAAAGTGTTATCATATTCTGCTTTTTAAATGCCTGCTCCATATTTGATGATGACGGCTTAAACTATTGGTTTAGAGGGGGGGCTGTGTTGGAAGCTTTGTGAGGCTACTGTGTTTTTTCCTGTACCGTCTCTTTCTGATTACCAAGGGGTTTTCACAGGTTTTAGCAGTCTGTCTGTCTTCACCATGTCCTGTACTGGGAGCTGCCACATAATACAACTAATAATCTCAACAGGCATCAAGGGATTTTGAATTAGAATGAAAACATTTGCATAATGTAAATGTTAGCCAGGGTAACATTGTGAGATGAAAGGAGCAACCCTTTAAACAAACAAGGGGACAGGGAACAATGTTTAGCGACTGGCTGATTAGGTCATCGACATACAATAATGCATCAGCAATAATGCAAGAGATGGGTTCTATTGTTTAACGAGGCATGATGTTGCGTTTCGGTGTGTGTGTCGTGTGGAGGTTTTTTACCTGCTTGATTGCGGGACTGATTATTCAACTGTATTAATAAAAGCGGTATCTACGATGCTGCGACAATAATAAGCAGAGACATTGGTTGGTCCGGATGGATGAGCTGCTTGTGTCAGCTGTCTTCAGACACCTCCAGGGATATCTGAGCCCCTTTATGTGGCTTTCCACTAAGCCCCCGCCATTCAAACCCCAGTAAAAGAAAGGGAAGAAAGTGAGGAATGCCCTCCTTGGCTTGCCAACTTGACTCTTCCAGTCCACTGCCTGGGCATGCCTCTGTTGCTTTGCCAAAGTCTGGAATAATGAGAATGACAGGAGCCCTGTACAAAAATCTGTGGGAAAGCTGGTTCGAGCTCCAATGTTTCCTTTAAAAACAATTTTGCAGAACAAATTCCCCAGAGCTGAAACTAGTTGCCCCCTGTGTTAGTTTGACAGCCCCGAGTGATTGGATAATAACATGGGGTTCATACGCTTCATATCACTCAGTACTTTATTTCTCTTTTCCTTCTGTGCGTTGAGAGCATTTTCTGCCTGGCTGCTCCGGGTTCCCGGCACCAGAGAAAGTCTGGTCCAGAGGAAGAGGAATCACACTCACTCAGCAAACAACCATGAATCCAGTCCAATTTTTTTTTTTAAACACTGAGGACAGAGAGAGCAATGTGAAAGAGCAATGGGGAGAGAAAAGCATAGAACAAAACCAATGGTGCCATTTGTAGAGTAAGGAAATGGAAAACAGTATTGCTTTTAGCACTGTCATTGGGGAAACAAACATGACCTGGCTGTGACCTTTTATCAATGGACTGTGGGACAAGATGAAAGACATACTTTACTGTAATATGACAAGATGAGCTTGCCTTTCAATCTGATTGCTTTGCATCCACTAAAATGTGTTTGTATATCCTTTTAGTTTTACACATGAATTCCCTTATATGCTTACCGCCCAGTGAAAAGAGAAATGTAATACTTATCAGCACATTCCTGTGACTGGTGTACATCAACACGAAACATAGCACACCCTTTCACCTACTTTTCTATGGATGATATCTACGATGAAGCAAGTCTTAGATACTTTTCTATATTTATATTTTATATTCATTCTTTAACTCTGGCGGACATCTGATAGCTTATTACTGCACCATTCATCGCTAGAGAGAGTAGGGAGATTTTGGCCTTACAGGAATAGACACTCCATTGGATTCCAGCTTTAAAGGAAAATGGATGTAACATGGCTGTAGTGAATCATTATGTCTGCCTTGTAGGCTGCAAGTTATTCCTTCTGGACTCGGCCTGCCAGGCAGGAATCCTGTAAGCTCCTCTCCCTCCCTCAACGAGAGTAGCCAAGCGGGTGACAGAGCAGAAATGAGAGGAGATTATGATTCCTGTTGCATGATTTCCTGAGAAGAGAAGGCTGGTCATGGAGGTGACCTCTACCCACTGGGCACAGACGTCAGTTCAACGTCTAGTTTTGATTTACATTTGGTTGATTTGTCAACTAACGTGAATTCAACATATAATCAAACAAAAAAATATGTCACCATATCATTGGATTTAGGTTAAAAGTTACGAAATAAAAGAATAGGAAATTCCCTTACGTTGATGACTTTTTGCGAATCAGTTTTCCACGTTGATTCAACGCCATCACATTTTTATTTTTTGGTTTTATGACGTGGAAACAAACAGACTACTTCAGAACCATCTGGGCAAAGAGGGAATGGCGGAGCATTAAACTGTTTACTTGAACCCCAACAAGGTCCTGCGGGAGGAAGCAGAGACAGGACAGGCTGAGAGAGAGAGTGAAAAAAAGAATAGAGAGAGGTGGAGAGGAAGAAGGAATTGGGTGAGCACATATGGATGAAATGGTATGGTCATTAAGCTGCATCAGGATTATTCCCTCAGAAAGCTATCTTAAGTTGGGCACAAGTTGGGCTTCTGTGCAAATTGCAGTTGCTGTCGAGAAAAGGCTAGACCCCTTAGTTCCAGTGAAGGGAAATCTTAACGCTACAGCATACAGTGACATTCCACATACTTCCTGTCATGTAGTGTACCTTGACTGACAGTGTAGTGCCTCAGACAGAATGGAATAGGGTAGACTAGCGAAACAAGGAAAGCACTTTAAAATGCTTTACAAATCAAATATAAGCTCAAGACGCTGCCTGCATGTACAATGCCTTAAAAACAGCTAATTACAGCATTTTTTTGTATGTGCACAATTGTTGGACGAATCTTCATGATCCCAATCATAAGCAGAGTACTACTTCTTTCTTCCTCACACAGAGGTAGTTATGGATGAGGTAGTTATCGACGAGGTAGCTATGGATGAGGTAGTTGTGGATGAGGTAGTTATGGATGAGGTAGTTGTGGATGAGGTAGTTATGGATGAGGTAGTTGTGGATAAGGTAGTTATGGATGAGGTAGTTATGGATGATGTAGTTGTGGATGAGGTAGTTATGGATGAGGTAGTTGTGGATGAGGTAGTTGTGGATGAGGTAGTTATGGATGAGGTAGTTATGGATGAGGTAGTTGTGGATGAGGTAGTTGTGGATGAGGTAGTTATGGATCAAGTAGTTATGGATGAGGTAGTTATGGATGAGGTAGTTGTGGATGAGGTAGTTGTGTATGAGGTAGTTATGGATGAGGTAGTTGTGGATGAGGTAGTTGTGGATGAGGTAGTTATGGATGAGGTAGTTATGGATTAGGTAGTTATGGATGAGGTAGTTATGGATGAGGTAGTTGTGGATGAGGTAGTTGTGGATGAGGTAGTTATGGATGAGGTAGTTATGGATGAGGTAGGTGTGAATGAGGTAGTTGTGGATGAGGTAGTTATGGATTAGGTAGTTGTGGATGAGGAAGTTATGGATGAGGTAGTTATGGATGAGGTAGTTGTGGATGAGGTAGTTATGGATGAGGTAGTTAAGGATCAGGTAGTTGTGGATGAGTTGAGGACTTTCACCACCACACACTATACAATGGGCTGGGTGGGTGAAGGATACACTGGGCTGGGTGGGTGAAGGACACACTGGGCTGGGTGGATAAAGAACACCCTCTTTTATCTCAGCTTGTCCCATGACCCCAGTGATTGACAGCACCTTTATAAGGCAGAGGTGATAATCCCCCAGGGTACACTTTAGAAAAGGTCAGACACATCTGTGCTAAATGGTGCGTGTGCTTGTTGTGTCTTTGTGTGTTTGTGTGTGTGTGTATGTGTGTGTGTGTGTGCGTGCATGCGTGTGCCTGTGCGTGCCTGCGTGTTTGTGTGGAAGATCATGAACCACAGATTGAGGCAAATGATCACTATATTCACTCTTTTATTCACATATAGCAGAACTCTGACATATAGCAGAACCATCTATACAGCATAGAACTGACATATAGCAGAACCATCTATACAGTATAGAACTGACATATAGCAGAACCATCTATACAGTATAGAACTGACATATAGCAGAACCATCTATACAGTATAGAACTGACATATAGCAGAACCATCTATACAGTATAGAACTGACATATAGCAGAGCCATCTATACAGTATAGAACTGACATATAGCGGAACCATCTATACAGTATAGAACTGACATATAGCGGAACCCTCTATACAGTATAGAACTGACATATAGCAGAACCATCTATACAGCATAGAACTGACATATAGCGAAACCATCTATACAGTATAGAACTGACATATAACAGAACCATCTATACAGCATAGAACTGACATATAGCGAAACCATCTATACAGTATAGAACTGACATATAGCGAAACCATCTATACAGTATAGAACTGACATATAGCAGAACCATCTATACAGTATAGAACTGACATATAGCGAAACCATCTATACAGTATAGAACTGACATATAGCAGAGCCATCTATACAGTATAGAACTGACATATAGCAGAACCATCTATACAGTATAGAACTGACATATAGCAGAACCATCTATACAGTATAGAACTGACATATAGCAGAACCATCTATACAGCATAGAACTGACATATAGCGAAACCATCTATACAGTATATAACTGACATATAGCGAAACCATCTATACAGTATAGAACTGACATATAGCAGAACCATCTATACAGTATAGAACTGACATATAGCGAAACCATCTATACAGTATAGAACTGACATATAGCGAAACCATCTATACAGTATAGAACTGACATATAGCAGAACCATCTATACAGTATAGAACTGACATATAGCGAAACCATCTATACAGTATAGAACTGACATATAGCAGAGCCATCTATACAGTATAGAACTGACATATAGCAGAACCATCTATACAGTATAGAACTGACATATAGCAGAACCATCTATACAGTATAGAACTGACATATAGCAGAACCATCTATACAGTATAGAACTGACATATTGCAGAACCATCTATACAGTATAGAACTGACATATAGCAGAACCCTCTATACAGTATAGAACTGACATATAGCAGAACCCTCTATACAGTATAGAACTGACATATAGCAGAGCCATCTATACAGTATAGAACTGACATATAGCAGAACCATCTATACAGTATAGAACTGACATATAGCAGAACCATCTATACAGTATATAACTGACATATAGCGGAACCATCTATACAGTATATAACTGACATATAGCAGAACCATCTATAAAGTATATAACTGACATATAGCGGAACCATCTATACAGTATATAACTGACATATAGCAGAACCATCTATACAGTATATAACTGACATATAGCGGAACCATCTATACAGTATAGAACTGACATATAGCAGAACCATCTATACAGTATGTAACTGACATATAGCAGAACCATCTATACAGTATAGAACTGACATATAGCAGAACCATCTATACAGTATAGAACTGACATATAGCGGAACCCTCTATACAGCATAGAACTGACATATAGCAGAACCATCTATACAGTATAGAACTCACATATTGCAGAACCATCTATACAGTATAGAACTGACATATAGCAGAACCCTCTATACAGTATAGAACTGACATATAGCAGAGCCATCTATACAGTATAGAACTGACATATAGCAGAACCATCTACACAGTATAGAACTGACATATAGCAGAACCATCTATACAGTATATAACTGACATATAGCGGAACCATCTATACAGTATATAACTGACATATAGCAGAACCATCTATACAGTATAGAACTGACATATAGCGGAACCATCTATACAGTATATAACTGACATATAGCAGAACCATCTATACAGTATATAACTGACATATAGCGGAACCATCTATACAGTATAGAACTGACATATAGCAGAACCATCTATACAGTATAGAACTGACATATAGCGGAACCATCTATACAGTATAGAACTGACATATAGCGGAACCATCTATACAGTACAGAACTGACATATAGCAGAACCATCTATACAGTATATAACTGACATATAGCGGAACCATCTATACAGTATATAACTGACATATAGCGGAACCATCTATACAGTATAGAACTGACATATAGCAGAACCATCTATACAGTATATAACTGACATATAGCGGAACCATCTATACAGTATAGAACTGACATATAGCAGAACCATCTATACAGTATAGAACTGACATATAGCGGAACCATCTATACAGTATAGAACTGACATATAGCAGAACCATCTATACAGTATATAACTGACATATAGCGGAACCATCTATACAGTATAGAACTGACATATAGCAGAAACATCTATACAGTATAGAACTGACATATAGCAGAACCATCTATACAGCATAGAACTGACATATAGCGGAACCATCTATACAGTATAGAACTGACATATAGCGGAACCATCTATACAGTATTGAACTGACATATAGCGGAACCATCTATACAGTATAGAACTGACATATAGCAGAACCATCTATACAGTATAGAACTGACATATAGCAGGACCATCTATACAGTATAGAACTGACATATAGCAGAACCCTCTATACAGTATAGAACTGACATATAGCAGAACCATCTATACAGTATTTAACTGACATATAGCAGAATCCTCTATACAGTATATAACTGACATATAGCGGAACCATCTATACAGCATAGAACTGACATATAGCAGAACCATCTATACAGTATAGAACTGACATATAGCAGAACCCTCTATACAGTATATAACTGACATATAGCGGAACCATCTATACAGCATAGAACTGACATATAGCAGAACCATCTATACAGCATAGAACTGACATATAGCGGAACCCTCTATACAGTATAGAACTGACATATAGCAGAACCATCTATACAGTATAGAACTGACATATAGCAGAACCATCTATACAGTATAGAACTGACATATAGCAGAACCATCTATACAGTATATAACTGACATATAGCGGAACCATCTATACAGTATATAACTGACATATAGCAGAACCATCTATAAAGTATATAACTGACATATAGCGGAACCATCTATACAGTATATAACTGACATATAGCAGAACCATCTATACAGTATATAACTGACATATAGCGGAACCATCCATACAGTATAGAACTGACATATAGCAGAACCATCTATACAGTATAGAACTGACATATAGCGGAACCATCTATACAGTATAGAACTGACATATAGCAGAACCATCTATACAGTATAGAACTGACATATAGCAGAACCATCTATACAGTATATAACTGACATATAGCGGAACCATCTATACAGTATAGAACTGACATATAGCAGAACCATCTATACAGTATATAACTGACATATAGCGGAACCATCTATACAGTATAGAACTGACATATAGCAGAACCATCTATACAGTATATAACTGACATATAGCGGAACCATCTATACAGTATAGAACTGACATATAGCAGAACCATCTATACAGTATATTACTGACATATAGCAGAACCATCTATACAGTATAGAACTGACATATAGCAGAACCATCTATACAGTATAGAACTGACATATAGCGGAACCCTCTATACAGTATAGAACTGACATATAGCAGAACCATCTATACAGTATAGAACTGACATATTGCAGAACCATCTATACAGTATAGAACTGACATATAGCAGAACCCTCTATACAGTATAGAACTGACATATAGCAGAGCCATCTATACAGTATAGAACTGACATATAGCAGAACCATCTATACAGCATAGAACTGACATATAGCGGAACCCTCTATACAGTATAGAACTGACATATAGCAGAACCATCTATACAGTATAGAACTGACATATAGCGGAACCATCTATACAGTATAGAACTGACAAAGCAGAAATAAGCGTCCATTGTCCATAATAAAAAGATCACAAGATACAAACAAAAAACAAAGTCATTACTATTGGCATAGAGCACTGGACTTACAGTAAGCAGCAGGGGGTGTACACCATGAGCAACTACTTTGATAAACTGCATGAATACGTACAACATCAGCACCTGTCAGAATCAATTTGACCTAGATATCCTGAGCCTTGCACTACTCTGTCATCAATGCACTATATTTGTTGTGTCTTTGGCTGCATTTGTGGGCCTCTACAATCTACATCCATGGCTACATACAAAAGTGTATTGGCGTTCTTTATGAGTACATTGCATTGTATTGTTCGTAAAACCCTTTGAAGTCAAGAGATACCTTGGCTGAAAAATTTGTTTCTAGTAGGTAATTGCAGTTGCAATATTGTCAATGTATATTTTTCATCAAAGTGAAGGAAATGGAAACATTAGGGCTTATGAAAGCACATAAGAGATTTCTGACGCTCTCAGAAACCAGGCAGCATGCACTTATGCTCGCACGCACACACACACACACAAACAGGTCTTGTTTGAAAGTTGTTTAAAACGTCCAAATGGAGATATATTTCAGTGTTGTTGGAGGGGCTATCGTCAAACTAAAAGCTGTTGAGGTGGATGTTCAGTGCTCTGTGAGACAGCAGTCAGTGACCGTGACGCTGTCTGACGCTGTCATAACTGACCTTCCTTTGGCCTGACTGTCTCAGTGCTTTCCTTGTCTCCGTCAGGGCACGCAGACGTGACACACCGTGGCCTACTCCTCTCTCCTCTCCTCTCCTGCTCACTGGGCTTTCAGCATGGGGACAGATGTGACACACTGTGGCCTCCTCTCCTCTCCTGCCCACTGGGCTTTCAGCATGGGGACAGATGTGACACACTGTGGCCTCCTCTCCTCTCCTGCTCACTGGGCTTTCAGCATGGGGACAGATGTGACACACTGTGGCCTCCTCTCCTCTCCTGCCCACTGGGCTTTCAGCATGGGGACAGATGTGACACACTGTGGCCTCCTCTCCTCTCCTGCCCACTGGGCTTTCAGCATGGGGACAGATGTGACACACTGTGGCCTCCTCTCCTCTCCTGCCCACTGGGCTTTCAGCATGGGGACAGATGTGACACACTGTGGCCTCCTCTCCTCTCCTGCCCACTGGGCTTTCAGCATGGGGACAGATGTGACACACCGTGGCCTCTCCTCTCCTCTCCTCTCCTCATGGGGAGCACCATACAGATGCTCTACTTCTGGTGCTGCACCACCAAAGGACTTGAGCCCTTTCAGATCCAGGACAGGTGCCCTTACTCGTGACCTGATTCCATTCCCCTCTTACATAGCCTACAATAACTAATTGAATTCCAAGTCACGTATATGTCACTGCAAAAATCTCTGAAGCTGGAGTCACTTATTTACATTTTTTTTTTTTACATTTTAGTCATTTAGCAGACGCTCTTATCCAGAGCGACTTACAGTTAGTGAGTGTATACATTTTCTAAATAAAATAAATAAAATAAATCATACTGGCCCCCCGTGGGAAACGAACCCACAACCCTGGCGTTGCAAGCGCCATGCTCTACCAACAGAGCTACACGGGGGGCCAGTGTGATTAAAAAAATAATATACAAAATAATATCTTTAAGCATCAGTTGTCAGAGCAGCTTACCGATCACTGCACCTGTACACAGCCCATCTGTAATTAGCCCACCCAACTACCTCATCCCCATATTGTTATTTACATTGTTATTTATTTTGCTCATTTGCACCCCAGTATCTCTATTTGCACATCATCTTCTGCACATCTATCACTCCAGTGTTAATACTAAATTATAATTGTAATTGTTTTGCACTACGGCCTATTTATTGCCTTACCTCCATAACTTACTACATTTGCAGACACTGTATATAGATTTTCTATTGTGTTATTGACTTTATGTTTTGTTTTACCCCACATGTAACTCTGTGTTTTTTTTTTTATTGCACTGCTTTGCTTTATCTTGGCCAGGTCGCAGTTGTAAATGAGAACTTGTTCTCAACTGGCTTACCTGGTTAAATAAAGGTTAAAAAAAAAACTTTAAAAAACAATGATATATTTATATGATTTGAACATGATGCGCGACAAATGCTAATATCGGTTCCATGAATTGAATGGGATTTGTGCCGCAAATGCTAAAATGTTAGCATGTGGAAACAAAAAAAAAGCATGGATGGCTGTCATACTTTGTCCATAGACTGCCTACAGGAAACCAATGTCATTTTGTAATTTGGGTGAACTAAACCCTTAATCTTTCTTTCTTTATCTTTATTTTCTACAAATGATCGCACCAATAAATCACGTTTTGGATATTTTATGTGTGTATGTAGCAGAGCTTTGGTTCATTCTATTCGGTTTATCTCTCATCCTTGAAGTGGATGCTGACGTATGGACGCTTCAGAGTGAGCCTTCCTTCACTCCCTCCCTCCCTCCCTCCCTCCCTCCCTCCAGGCGAATGCACTTATTTCACCTCTTTTGTCCCCAACAAATCCTGTCTATTTCCCGCATCCACGTTAATCAACCTTGGTTCTTTCAGTGTGTTTGATTCGTTGGAACCGTGTGTTCAGAATCTGACTCACTGTATCCATTCTTCTATCGCTCACTCGTTTGTCATTGTCCACGTTACACAATGTATTGTACAGACACTCAGGGGTCATGACAGGGTGCTGTGGACTACATCCAGGTCAGCAACAGAGCTCTCTCCTCTCCAGGCTTCAAAGACTAGAGTCCATATCGTGTCCATCGAGTGCTCTGTCTTGTAACGCCATCTTGGATTTTGTTCATGCCATTCACTCTCAACCCCTGCCGGCTCTGTTACAGCATTTCTATCAAGATCAGATCTTACAAAATAATTTGTTATGGGTTCAAAGTTCATAGACTGACTACAGAAGACAACTGTAGGGTTAATTTTATACAAACCTCAAACATTCTTACCTCAAATAAAACACTGTTAAAGGTATGTTGAATCACAGTTAGATACAAGCCTCAGTAGGAAAAAATGTTTGGTTACTTGACCTGTTGACCCTATCTGTGCAGCGATGTGGTGAATCCTAAACATTCCAACACCATTGCTACAAAACAGCTGTGTTTGCTGTAATGGGTCAACAGTTGATATACTAGAAGAGCCTATAGGGCTCAACACCACAGCTGATCCATCCGTTAGCTGTAAATGCCATCTGTTGTTCCTCTTCATGAAATATGACATCTTCTCTAAGCATTTATTTTAACGCTCACAGCCCGAGCAGACAATAGCAAGGCCAGAGATGCTGTTATGATCAATACCCTTTCCTGGCGTTACATCCCCAGCAGATAACACTTTGTGGTTCATTTGACCATCATTCTCTGTCTCTTTTTTTTTTTTTAATAGTCCGAGAGAAATGATAATAACCTGTGAAAGCAACTGACCTTTCAACTTTGCTTCTGTATCACGTGTCCTATCTTTTGAATGGGCTTCACGATTATGTCATAACATTTGTGAAAATGTATTTAAAGATATATAGATACAATTATATTTGTGTTTTTTGGATGAATGTACTAAGTTTTTGCGCTTGGAGATCATTGCGCTACGTTTTTGCCCATTGAAGACATTCAGAAAGCCTACAATGTTCAAAGACGACAGGGCTGAGGGGCAGTCACTTCCTGGTAAATTTCACAGCGTATAGTTTCCTGGTAAATATCAAAGATCCAGACATACACTACCAGTCAAAAGTTTGGACACACCTACTCATTCAAGGGTTTTTCTTCATTTTTTTAAAAACTATTTTCTACATTGTAATAGTGAAGACATCAAAACTATGAAATAACACATATGGAATCATGTAGTAACCAAAAAAGTGATAAACAAACCAAAATATATTTTACATTTGAGATTCTTCAAAGTAGCCACCCTTTGCCTTGATGACAGCTTTGCACACTCTTGGCATTCTCTCAAATAAAGAAAAACCCTTGAATGAGTAGGTGTGTCCAAACTTTTGACTGGTACTGTATGTTGATAAGTGCAGATTGTTCTCACCGTCATCATATAATTTCATAAACTACTGTATGTGGATAAAACCAAGTGTGCATTGACAGTTCTATAAAAATCTGAATGTACATACATGTTTACAATATTTACAGTGCTAAATACTATTATATCCAACACTTAAAGGGATGGTTTACCAAAATGACAAAATGACACGTTGGTTTCCTTACCCTGTAAACAGTCAATGGACAAGGTATTATGTAAATTCATGCTTTTCCCCTGGCACTGTTTCCACATGCTAACGTTTTAGCATTTGTGGTACAAATCCCATTGCAGTCATCAGACCGATATTAGCATTTTTCAAAAGTGCCCAACATTTATTGTGAAGCTCAACAAAGTCACATATATGATTTGAACATGATGCGCTACAGATGCTAATAACGGTTCCATGAATTGAATGGGATTTGAGCCACAAATGCTAAAATGTTAGCACGTGGAAACAAAAAAAAAGCATGGATTGCTGTCATACTTTGTCCATAGACTGCTCATAGGAAACCAATGTCATTTTGTAATTTGGGTGAACTAAGTCCTTAATCTTTCTTTCTTTCTTTATCTTTATTTTCTACAAATGATCGCACCAATATATCACGTTTTGGATATTGTTTGTGTGTATGTAGCACGTGTTAGTGATTCACAGTGCCAGGGACCCATAACACCTACATGGAGTCCTACTGAGTAATAGACTCGATACACTGCCGTTCTGAAATGGAATGTTATCAAGGGTGTGTTTCTGGGGTGGTCAGTAGACGGTCTCCTTGACGATGTTGGAGGAGAAGGTGTGGTTACTGCAGATGCTGATGGAGTGTCTGATCAGAACACGTCTCTGTTTCTTGCGGCGACACGGCAGGCAGAAGCAGCGGAGCGTGTTGAAGAAGATCTCCCTGTAGTTGGCTGAGACCAGGTTGTAGAGGACTGGGTTGATGGCTGAGCTCACGTAGAAGAGGACGTTGGTCACCATGAAGAAGTAGTGATAGTAATCATATCCTTCCCTGTCGGGGAGGTGAGAGGAGGTGGGAGGAGGGGAGCACAGGGAGGTGGGAGGAGGTGGGGGGAGGTGGGAGGTGTGGAGCACAGGGAGGTGGGAGGAGGTGGGGGGAGGTGGGAGGAGGTGGGGGAAGGTGGCGGGAGGTGGGAGGAGGTGGGAGGAGGTGGGAGGAGGTGGGGGGAGGTGGGAGGAGGTGGGGGGAGGTGGGGGGAGGAGGGAGGAGGGGAGCACAGGGAGGTGGGAGGAGGAGAGCACAGGGAGGTGGGAGGAGGTGGGAGGAGGGGAGCACAGGGAGGTGGGTGGAGGTGGGGGGGAGGGAGGGAGGAGGTGGGGGAGGTGGGAGGAGAGGAGCACAGGAAGGTGGGAGGAGGTGGGGGGAGGTTGTGGGGAGGAGGTGGGGGGAGGTGGGGGAGGTGGGAGGAGGTGGGGGGAAGAGGGAGGAGGTGGGGGGAGGGGGGGGAGGGAGGAGGTGGGGGGAGGTGGTGGGGAGGTGGTGGGGAGGAGGTGGGGGGAGGTGGGGGAGGTGGGAGGAGGTGGGGGGAAGAGGGAGGAGGTGGGGGGGGGGGGGAGGAGGTGGGGGGGGGGGGGGGGGGAGGAGGAAGTGGGGGGGGGGGGGGGGGGGGGGGAGGAAGGGAGTACAGGAATGAAGAATCAGTGTTTTTTAT